>NC_040025.1:3671437-3962634 GCF_000972845.2 Larimichthys crocea
TTGCCTGTCCATATCAGTTTGAAGACTAAAATAAATGACTAATATGGACTCTTTTCCCTTCGTGGTCTCATGATTTCTATCTTCCCCCACCTCACCTCCTAATTCTCCTGTCTTCCCCTCCTCTCTCCTTCTACTGCCCACAGATGAATGTGTTTCCCTTTGCAGCAGCAAATAGGCTAGGGTGAAAATGCCATATTTAATTAAATAGGTGGTTCTCACTTACTTACTGTCACACACAACACACACACACACACACACACACACACACACACCACCACACACACACACACACGCTCTTCTACCACCTCAGTAAGACAGTCTTTGGCCAAGCATTCCGTTTATCCCATCCCATTATCTGTTTTCTAAAACCTCAATAATGAACTGTTCCATTGGAATACATCTCGCCCCACTACCACAAAAGCCCCGTTGAATAAACCTCTCTCCCTGGCTGTTGTGTTTGAGCGTGACATGTTTTTTTTTTCCTTCTTCCTCTATCAGAGCTGCTGTATTACTAGCGTGGTATTTGTCCAGGCGCAAGTAATGACTGCATTTGCTGCTATTTGGTGTCCTGTTAAGGGCCTGTGCCTGTAATGGTAGCATTAATAGTTATCAGACAAGGTTACTATTATCATGCTATGAATCTGCCATAAGCTATTGTGTCCAACTGTACGTTGGACACAATAGCCACAGAAGAGGGATGTGCAGTCTTGGTGAAATGGGGATTGGTACTGGCATCTAGCTCAGATGTGTTGTTATGAAAGCTCTGTAAGGATGCAGCTTTGTAATAACATGATATTAAGAGGCATGAATTTCTATGGGAAAAGGCAAAAAAGGTAATTTTCTCTTTTGGGGTGACTTTGATTATTGGCAATAAAAGCTTTTTGCTCCTGCACTGTTGTCATTAACATGTCTGAGACTCCTGTCATGCTAGCAGCTCTGTAAGCCTGTACTTAGGCACAGTGATGCTTTCTGTCAAATGCTAATGCCAGTATGCTAGATGCTAGCCATGACAATGCTGTACTATATTTGGAGGGTATATGTTAGACGTTCACGTTCTTAGTCTTGAACATTCTTGTTTTTGTACAGCTGAAGGTCATGAGATATTACACTATTTATATATATATATATATAATATATATATATATATATATATATATACACTAAAATGTCTCCATTTCACCACAATTAAAATACTAATTAAAATATTAGAATTGTTTTCAACGCTTACTAGACGTTGATCATGTTCTGTCCAAGTCATTATTACCTAACCAAAACAAACAATGCACCACACGTCTAATAAACACTGATTTGTCTGTTTGTATATCCGTCAATCAATCAATCAATCAATCAATCAATCACAATGTGTTGTTAAGGCTGTTGCTAGTCTATGAGTTATCATTGGCAAACACCACACTCTATAAGCTGACAGATCCTGTCCGTATGTTAGCAGTTAGCTGGCATGCCCAAGGAAAAGTCGGTCTTGTCTAAAGAGCTCCAGGAAGCTTACTCTTTATAAAGTATTCGGCAACTAAAATGTTGAATTAATGGCGTGTATGTGTGTTGTGTGAACGCACAGTACACTTAAGGGTGATTCATCCAAGCAAGTATATCAACATCATGGTGGGGCTAAAGGAAAAGTCAAAGGTTATTTTAGCTCTTGATTCGCTCCAACCCTCATGAGCTTTGAGTAGTGACCAAAAGAATGAGATTGCGGATCCTCCGCTGGTTGGCAGGGCTCAACCTCAGAGATAGGGTGAGGAGCTCGGACATCTCGGGGGAGCTCAGAGTAGAGCCACTGCAGGGCGGCATCTGTTTGGTGCCCCCTGGATGCCTCCATTTGGGGCTGTTCCAGGCACGTCCAACTGGGAGGAGCTGGATTGTGTTGCTGGGGAGAAGGACATTCCTAAACCTGCTGCCACTGTGACCCGACCTGATAAGAGGATTTCATTGATTCTTTGTTTCTTGCTTTTGACTTCAAAGACCAAACTGCAACATGTTAATAATCCACACACTATTAATACGTTGATGCAGTTTTTTGGTTTGCAAAGATCTGTCTATGTTTTTAGATTTTGTGATTTGATGTTCCTTGCAGGTATTGACACTGAGTTTTCAATCTTGTGTAACATGAAACTACTAAATCTTATATGTCAGAAGAGAAACTTGACTGGTGCCCAGCACCCACAAACTGACAAAACTGCAAAACTCTGTCTTGAATGTCAAGTTTTCATGCAGTCTACTTCACGTGTCACGACTGAAGCAGGGCCTAACGGAGAGGATGAGGAAGATGAACTTTAAAATTCAATGTGATGTTCACTTCAAAACCACTGCACAGATTGATGAATGAGAAATGAAGGGTAGGTGGAGAATGAACACATCAGAAGTACAGTGACATGAAAATCAAATATGCATTATGTGTCTGATTAATCATGTAGCATTTGTTCAGGAAAAAGCATGAAAGAGCCTGATTTTACTGTTTGACGGTTAAAAGAAAATTGAAAAAAAAGGGGGGCCATAAAGGTAGAGTTTCCTCTTTGAAGGTTTCTCCACTGCTGTGCCTGCAGCTGCCATTAGAATTCACCCTCACCACCTTCCAGCTCACCTGGTATGCCCCCTGCCTTTGCAGTGTTATTGATGTCGTACTTCACCAGACTAAGGCAACTGGAGGTGTGCGTGCATGCACGTGCTCATGCGTGTCTTGGGTGGTCATGTATGTATTTAAGTATTTAACAACTGCCACAGAAAACTTGTCTCAAACTCTCAGTTTGCACCAACTTCCTCACTGGTGTGTGTGTGTGTGTGTGTGTGTGTGTGTTGCCTGAGGCAGTTCCCTGTCTGCCAATCTGTCTGTCACTGGTATCCAGTAAGTTGAGATAAACGGATGAAAATGGATGTGGATACACTAGTGATTTTGGAGATTTAAGAGAGTAGAAACTGAGTTTGCACGGCAATGATTAAAGCGTTTCAGGATACCTTCTTGAAGGATAACTCCTTGACTTTCGGTACTCCACAACTCTGTGAAATTTGAGGTAACTCTTCCTGATAAACATGGAGGCAGACAGATGGTGGATGGTGAAAATGCAGGCAGCAGCAGAAAAACACGCATGTTTTATGATAACTGCAGAGACAAACTATCTGTGGACTTCTTAAATCAATTCCACTGCGTCTCACTCTCTTCCCTGATGTTCAGGTGCGTCTTTGGTTGCAGTTTAAGAGGCAGGTAAATGTGGACAGCATTGTTTGATGTCCTGTTAATACCCAAGTTCTCCAATTTCCCCAAAGAGTCATTAAAGTTTCATCTTATCTTCATGCACACACACACACACAGATGGCAGCCGGTAGAGATTTAGCAGACAAACGCGCACATACTTGGATGTTATCTTATAGTGTAATGTACAATAGCGTATTCTCTGTGAGGAACTCACAGGCAATAGAAACTTGGACCTCTTATTGTTCTGATGAAATCTTGTGCAGAAATCTGTGTGCCATGTGTGAGATTCAGTGCTAGAAAGAAAACAAAAGAAGTGACTGAAGGTCAAGTATCTTTTTGCTCAATTTCATCGAGTGCAGCAGCTCCCATTTTAATGACAATGTTAAAGCTTTGAAGCATGAAGGTTATATAAAGAACATGACAATTTAAGCTCAGTTCGATGGAATAGCATGCGCTGAAAAATGTGCACATAAGTCGAAACAGCCTGGGAAATGCATTGCGTAAAAGGCCTTAAAGGGGTACGCCCTAACATTTCGGGGGCTTGCAGAGGACAGAGAGTCAAAATCGACTCACGCAACCTTTTAGTCTTGAGAATGGATTAGGCTCCAAAAATGCAAGGTCTTACACAAAAGATAATGCAATGTCTTCTCTTTTTTCTGATGTTACACTATCCCTGCCTGATGAATGCTTTCAGAAGATGTGTACCATGCCAAATGGCACATCATCGTTGTGCTAGAGGAAAAGTCATGATATCACAAAATTCATACAGCTGCATCCTCTGGAGACCACCAATGTCTCTCAAAAAACTGAATGGCATTTAGTTGGGACAAAAGTTTTTGATCAATTAACCAACATTACTATCTTTAATATGTAGTGTAGTGTCCACACTTAAGTAAGAACAAACCTAATGACATCACAAGCTGTAGTATCTCATACCTAATAAACTGACCCGAAATTAAAAGTAAGAATTTTAAGAAAGTGTTTTTATTGACCAGTTTCTTTTTTGTTTTAATCTGCTACAAATAAAAACAATGACTTTTTTTTTTATATGAATGGAATGAATAGATCCGGCTGGCAATCCTGAGTTTAGAGTTTAGTTCCATTTAGATAATCAAAAATAATTCGGCCCAGTATGTTTTCAATTGAAAGGACATCATCCAGACATTCTCAGATTGTTTTCAGTTTAAGCTCCAGTGGACAGTTAAGAGCTATTTACATTTCTGGATTCTGTTTAGTATCTCTTGAAGTAAACTGCATTCTTGCATCAGCGTTTTCTGATCCACTGGAGAACTGCGGGCGGCACACAGTATATTACAGAGAGCTGTTTGTCAGAGGGTGTAATCTTAACCCATGTGTGTGTTTACATGTGTTTAAAACCTCGACTTCTCCCCCTCTAGCTTGCCTTGTATGCAGCAGTGTGGAGTTGTAAGCAGCACCTCCAGAGCTGTTTATCTCTGATAGTCACAGTGGGCTTGTTCCTTTAATCTCATGTTCCAGGCACAGGACACCTCCGGTAGATCCTGTGCACATCCGGCCTATATCATATAAGCTGTTTGAAGGTGGTGGTGTATGCCCAGTATTAACCAGGTGTGCGTTCCTGTAATTCCAGGTCACCCGTGTACCAGTGGAGAGCTGTGAGCAGTACACCTCCTGTGGAGCCTGCCTGGGATCAGGAGACCCTCATTGTGGCTGGTGTGTGCTGCATAATGTGTAAGTGCCTCTCACTATGTTCAGCCATGCAGTCATCTCAGTGGTTAAATGAAGTGGGTGCTCTGAAGTTATAATCTCATACTGTGGCGGGAAGAATTGTAGAAATTCTATCAATTCTTTATGTTCATGGTAACCAATATTATGTAAATCTGTTTGGCATCACATTTGATTGTAGTGTAGCATGTCAAGTGTCACAATTTGCAGTCTTATAAGGGCTGCGTTCAACAAGAAAAAAAAGTCACATAGAGAAGAAAATGCATATTTCTTAATGCAGCCAACATTAATTATATGCAATCTTTGTCAAAAATTATATCTTTACATGGCAAAATGACCTGTCTACCTCAGAAGCATCATCTGGGTTTTATAAATATTGTCATTAATACATACATTTGGGTCATAAATCTACGGGAGTAAGACTATGTCACTTTGCTTTTCTTCTTATATGATGGGCTTCCGACTGGTTAGTCTTAAGGCTTGTGTATGCTTAAGATAAACTGGTTTGCCTGATGCATTGTCAACCATATCTAACAGCAAAAGTCTTCATGGCTGGTCAGAGCAGTACAAACAGTTATGACGAAGGGCTTGACACAACAATTGCTGAATCGCGGGATAACCGCAAACCTTTGGATAGTCTTACCTTAAACAAATTGATGCTGTTGCACTAATTTGTGCACTCATTTGACATAAAGGAGAACCAAATGAACGAATGAAAAACAGAGCAAACCTTTCCTACTCTCTCACCTCTGTGTGTTGCCAATCATTGCATGAAGTGGTCGTGTTTGTTGGGTTTCATGAAGTTGGTAAATTTGTTCGACACAGTTGCACCAATTTTGACATTGGAATGATTTTTGGGCAGAGGATTGATTTGATGTCAGATGTGATTTGACTCATACTGACCCCTTTACACTCAAATCAGCATCAAGTTGGCCCATTCATATTTCAATTCTTTTTTTTTTTTTTACCTGTCGAATAAACCTGCTCTACTTACACCGGAAAGAAACAGTCAAGAAATTGACCATTTGTAGCAAATCATACCTTAGATATTGTGGCTGGCTCTGTGAGGGAGCTCTCAAACAATCCGAGATGAACATTTCATCAGAGTAATAGTGGGAAGTGTCTGGCTTTAAAGGCCACCGTGTACACCTGCGTTGATAGCCAAGCAGCTGATGAATGAGCCGCTGATGGTGAAGCATGAATGAGCAGATGGTGCCAATCAGCTAATGCAAGTGCGACTTCAGAGCTCTGCCTAAACCAACGCTACGGCCCATTTGTTTTTCTCTATGTTTGACAGTTGTGCTGTATTAGGTCTCACGATGATAGACAACCTTAGAATTATTTATAAGCACTCCTAAACCATAAATTAATTTGGATTAATGCAACCCTTGGTCACAAGCTATACAAACACATACATATTGTTGTCAGGGTACCAAAACTCTGAAGATCCTCTCTCTAATCTCTCTTTTAATGTGCTATTGTAAAAGTCCATCACTCTCTTCACCCTTAAACTATATGCACTGTTCAAATGCATCTCCCTGATCTGCTCCCATACATCCATCCATACACCCACTAACCAACAGGCGCTCTGCCTGAAAGAAACCCAGCTAACACAATGCATCTTACCTAACAAAGGACAACAACAAACAGGATTAGTGTGGATTACCAAATCGGAATGAAATCTTATCAGTGTTTCTGAATGAAGATGTGACTGTAGTGTATCCTCCGGCCATAGATGTTCGAGGAAAGACCGGTGTGAGCGGGCGGAGGAGCCTCAGCGTTTCACCACCAGAGTGGAGCAGTGCGTCCGACTCTCCGTGCAACCCGACACCATCTCTGTTACCATGTCAGAAGTGCAGGTACGTTGTGTCGGTGCGTGTTTGCTCAAATGTGTCAAGTGTGTCCGTTGTGTTTGCGTGTTTGTTTGACGGGAAGAAGTGGAAGAAAGGATGATGGACAGCAAAAGTGAGCAAGATAAATGTGGAGTGGGATCAATAAAGCTTGTTCTTGTGTCATCATGTGTCCATCATTTTGACTATGAGCTGAAAAAGGGAGTTTTGAGCCTCATGTCTGCTGTGGACCAGAAGAAGTATTTCTTATTGCATCACTAATGAAGTATATCGATTTTAAATTCATGCTGCCCCGCACCTTTCTGCTTTTTACTTCCTTCTCCTAGTTGGTACTTCAGACACAGAATGTGCCCAGTCTGTCTGCTGGAGTGAACTGCTCCTTTGAGGACTATGTGGAGACAGAAGGGCGCATCTACAGTGGACGGATCTTCTGCCTGTCACCCACTACCAAAGAGGTGGCCCCCATCACACGAGACCAGGGTAAAAATGAATATCAGCATTATGAGTATGCAGGGTATCTGTAAGGTGTGCAGTCGTACTGTTATGATAGGAAGTTCCCAGACGTCTGACGTGAATTGTCTCAATTTGGCTGTCTGACTGCTTGAAGGGCAATACATTTACAGTAAATGAACCAACAATTTATGAAATGATGTAAGAAATAACTAAAGTTGAAAAAAAAAATCTGAATAATATTTGTATTTCAAGTGTTTTTATTTCGTGTCACTTCTCATATCAACACGTTTTTGTTACCTGTCAATAGTCACCCCCCAAAAACAACCACCATATGCAACCTTGTTAAGATAGCTAAATGAAAAAAATACGATAAAAGATGTTAATTCAGCCGTTTCTTGCTAAAGCTAAGCAGGGGATGGGGTCATGTGATTGGTTGAAAGATGAGATGGTGGTGACAAAACTACTGTCAACTATTTCTTGATTCAACTATTTATTTTAGATATAAGTAAAAGTTTTAACCACAGTTCTCAATCTGGATATGCTTTGTTAGAGCCTCCCGATGGAAGTTACACTTTATGGGAAAAAAAATGAATCATCATAAAATGTTTACTGGCATTATGGACACTTAACAAACTTTTGTTTTGTGGAGAAGACGACTTTACTTCATTCTGGGCTTTTCGGTTGAGCAGTTTTGTTTGATGCTGCATAAACTTTTTTTTTTTTCAGCCTGTTCATTCAACTGTGTGAAACACGAGTCACTCTGCTCTTTAAACTGCACCCATCTCTTTGTGATTATCAAAATAAGAAACTGCTGATTCACAAACTTGTCCTGCACAAAACCCATGAATGTATATGGACAGCTGAAGTGTTTCCTCCATGGAGTAACTTCTCAACCACTTCTATTGATTCTGCTCCAGGCTCTGCTTACTTTTCAGCAGAAACACTGTAGCTCCAAAATGTCAGCTGTACAGGAATTGACAAGTTACACCTAAAACGAGGCTGTTAACATTTCAGAATACATTGCCTGGACTCGCATTTCCATGCACATACTACATACCAGATGTATCCTGTAGAAACATAGTAACACTGCTGAAAGGTAATTTGGTGTTTGGTGGCTTTTTGCAGGTGACCAACGTGTAATAAAGTTGTATCTGAAGTCTAAGGAGACGGGGAAGAAGTTTGCCAGCGTGGACTTGGTCTTCTACAACTGCAGCGTCCACCAATCGTAAGTTGTTGTTGTTGTCAAAAGAAAGCGTTTGTTGCTGAGTATGAATGTAGTGAAATTAGAAGTGGAAGAAATGAGCGAGAAAAAAATCTCTTTGCATACGCAATTGTTCGAGTTAAATCGCCTGAATGCTATTTCCAATACACAGTGATATCACACAGCCAGCAAGATGCAGAATAGTGGAAAGCATTGATCAACAGAAAGGTGACTGTGGTTCTTTACCAAAGGCAATAATGCTAAAATATTGGCGTGCAAATAACTCCTACGTATAATGGAGAATGGAGAGAACAGCGTGCAACCTCTGCTAATTCATTATTCAATGTATTCAAGCTTTTTACAAATCAATTAGTTAATTAAATCTCAAGCAATGAAGGGACTACTGGTGAGTGAAATAATAAATCGATTCCTAACCATGCAAGACCTGGAAGGGCGGCCAAGCTTGGGTGGCTAAAGCACGTCAGTCGTGTTTCTTGGAAATGAATTATCCCTAATTTAAGTATAGGGATACTGATTGGCTTTTCAGTGCTGGCATGAGAGCAGTTTTTTTGTGTTTTTATACATGGCTGAGTATGTTATTTAAGAAAGGAAAGCGAAACTAGAGGCTGCGCACAATCTGTATGTACACTATTCTAATTTGGTGAAGAGAGCAATTCATTTAAATTGTTATGTCGGTACTTTATCATAGTCGATTTTTTTATTTTTTGATATCTGCAATGTTCCTTGAGTTGATATTAGTTGTTAGAGTGAACACTAAATTGTTTTCTGTCAAAACTAGATTTTATAAGACAGCACTTATCAGGATTTTATTAAAACTTCCACTATGATGCTGCGAGAGTTGTTGACCTTCAGCGCTGTTAGCTATAAGGACAAATATCAGCTGCAGCTTATTAACCTTAATTACATGAGGTGGCCAAACTATAACCTGACACTGCTGTTATCTGCTCTCTGCACGCTGCTGCTGCTGCTATGCCATGCATACACTGCCAAAAAATGTTTTATTTATTTATTTGGGCAAAAATTACTGTTGAAGAGTGAACTGTGTTGAGAAACATTAGCAGCTGGCTTGATAGTAAGTGTAAGTGATGAGCTGGTAGATATCGAACAGAAACTGCCCTTGCGGATTTGCATATGCATGATACTGTAATGCAACAATTTGCATATTCCCCATTTAGAAAAAAGATTTTTTGTTATATTATTATAATATTAATATTATAATATATTATAATATTATTTATTTTAAGATGTGGAAGCTTCATTATTAGCTTTAATCACTATTCAAGTTCCCCATTGTCTTAATATGGATCTAAACCTAAATCACAACACAAATACCACATTCACTGAGAAATATTGATGACTCATGTTTAAGCGAGTGGCACTATGTCTGTCTGCCTGAAAGGTCAATAATTTGTGTTTCTAGTCTCTGTAAAAGGAAAAAAAAAAGTGACTGAAGAGGACTTAAAGGCCGCCAAATCTAGCAAGAAAAATAAGATGAGCTAACATTAGTTTAAGCAGCTAAAGGGCAGAGCAGCAGACGTGAATGTGCACCAAGGTGTTCACCAGATGTTTGGTGCATTCTCTATCACAAACTAATGTGCATAGAATATTAGATCACTCCGAGTGAGCTTCCCTACGACTGCGAGCAGCTCAAGAACAATATCATATTATCTTATTATTTACTTTTCATTTAGAAATGTGATTCAAATGAATCTTGTTTAATGCCACGGAGACCAAAAAAATACAAGAGAAGAAATATCAGTCAGAAAGAAAAATGAAATCAGTTATTTTCCTAATTTTTTTTTAGCCTTTCTGTGTTTTTTTTAACCCAGTGAAGATTTTCAGCTGAACTTCCACAAAGAGAGGAGGGGGAGTGAAGTGAGGGAAGCGCTACAGCAGCAACAGAGACGGGCCTGATAATGAATGAAGAACGTGCTCTTAATTGACCTGCCTTGTTAAATAAAGGTTAAATGAAAATAAATAAAATGTCACTCCCTAAATGACTCTTGGCTGCTTTTCCGAAGTCGCTGAGTGGAATTCGCCGTCCAGACACTCGCTCTCTCGCTCTCAGGTCTCTTCCACCTGGCACCGGCTCACGATCTCGCATTTAGGTATCTGCACTTTGTGTCGATACGTCCCAAATGAAAATGCATCTGTGGCATACTCAAAGTGGATTTCTCTTCCTCTAGCCAAGCGTAGATTGATGAGAGCATGACTTACTCCACTAATGTTTACATCATTCAAAATATCCTTTACTGTAGCTCTCAAACAGAAAAAGGGAAATGCCCCTTTTTAACTAATAAAAGCAGAAATTAAGAACTCTTTCCAAAGTCTTTTTTGTGCTTTGCTATTTGGATTTTATGCTTGATTTACTGGATTTATGAAACAGATCAATAACGGATTTAAGAAGGTATGGCCCACATTTAGACTCAGTTCAGAAGTTTTGAGTTAAAATCTTAATTCCTGAACCACGGGCCTCACAAAACAAGTCTAAAGTGCACTCGTCCTCCTTTCTCTCTCTTTCATGCCACCGTCCTTCCCTGATTCCCTCCCTCCAGCCCCCTGGCACTCTTTTCCTCTCCTGCCTTCCCACCTTCCTCTTGCCTGCCTATTACATTCTCTTTTCCTATTCCTCTCTTTACCTCGACCCCTCTTAGTCCCCCAACCCACAACCACCACCACCGCCGCCACCTCTTTTTTTCTTGCCCCTCTCTCGTTCATCAAGCCCATTTATTGCCTGTGCTCTGCTCTTGGCCCCGCATATATCTGCATAGTAATAGACCGTTAATTAGCTCGAGCCGGGGTGCCTGTGTGGAGATCGTCATAATGGAGTGGGCTCGGAGAGAGAGTGCCCACCTGGGCCACTTCTCGGGGCCTCCAGGCCTAGTTCAATGGTTTTGATTCATTTTGTGAATGTGGGTGTGTGTGTGTGTGTGTGTGTGTGTGTGTGTGTGTGTGGGTTAAACAGCATATGTGTCAGTGTAGTGTTCAGTCGTACATATTGTGTGTGCATTCAGGAAGTGTTTTCTCGTTTCTTGTGTGTGTGTGTGTGTTGCGTTCCCCTGATTAACCAGCCCACCTAGCCCTCCTCTCTTTGCTGCATAAACAGCCACTCTGCCGTTTAAGCCTTTGATGTTGGCTTCGCCGGCCCCCCTCAGGACTCTGCAGGACTGTAAAACTACAGCGCAGTTATTACCGCAGCAGCTGTAACATAAACCCACATATTACACAACACCTCCCCTTCACCCTCCACCTCTAAACCTTTAACCCCCAGCCCCGTCGGAAGGTGCAGGAGCCGCGGCGTTCCACACCTCGCTCAGTGCGCTGTCGGTGGATGCACCAGCTTTGTACATTCTCATACGAACGCACACAAACAGGTGCACGCACAGTCGGAGGGAACACGCAGAGACAGAAGGCACAGACAGCAAATTACGCTGCAAGCTATTTACATACGGTGTTACAATATTAGAAATTTGCATTAAAAAAGAGGTTTGGAATAGTTTAATTGAGCATGCGGGAGGAGGAATAATGCATCTTTAAAGAGAGGTGGTAGGGATGGTAGATAGTAGGGAGAGCGCTGGAGGGAAGAGTGGGACAAGGGAAAAGAAAACTTGCGTCTCCCTGGAAGCCGGTGAGGGAAAAGACAACTGAGAGGCAGGCATGACGAGGGACAGAGAGATATAAAGTAGAGTGTTGGCGAACGAGACAGAGATTGCGCCCATTGTGTCAAGAATAATGCGTCCCACACAGCTAAAAGGTTAGCGCTGCAGCCTCAGGCCACCATGACCATTACAATATGAAAGGGCTGCAAATCTATGCGGTGAAAAGAAGCACTCAAGGGAGGGGACCAGCCCACGCTCCGGCCCCTAGGATGTGCTCTCATGCAGGCCGACTGTTCGCTTTCACCTCCTGCACAAACACCAAACTCTGTTATCCGCTGGCAACTTTCCGGAGTCGTCCTATTCGTTGGAACTTTTTTCACAGTTGCATCACCATAAGTTGATGTAGAATTTTTGTGTTGTTGATCCAATTTTGCAGTTAGTGTGACCCGTTTTAATTAAACTGAGGGTTGAGACTTGCAGACTTACTGCTTTTGGACATCGCAGTGACAAGATGCAATAATATCTTATAATGAGTCTGTGTCCCCTGTTGAGAATCTAAACTTCTCATTTGGTTCCTGTGCTTTGTAACTTCATGATGTATGCATCGTTTTTATTGCTGCTCACTTTATTGGATAAAACACAAAAAGGGTTATTTATAGATCACATAGCACAGCCACCCTTATCTGTCTTCTAAACACTACGGCACGGAAGATATGTGGCAGATAGGATGTCAAACCGATTGGCGGTTTTTAGCAGAATCACGACATGCCCATAGTTGCCTCAACCACTGATTACGCCTTTAAAGCTTCAAGCTCTGTGCCTCAAAAATGGGTCACAGGCCTGCTCCATTTTGGGTCAGCACGCGTCGACAAGACTAACCTCCTAATTAAGCATAAATTACAACCGCATCTGTGACTTTATCCACACTGATGTGAATTAAACGTGCATGCGATCGTTCGCTCCTTTCATATACCGATTGTGCGGGGCCATTGCTCGCATATCAACAGCTTTGCTCCATCGATCTGGCCTCGCTAGAACAAAAGCTCGGAGAAGATGGAAAGGCGTTTGACCCGGCTCTGTTGCTAGGCCTTGTTAAATAGCAGGGGATTTTATTGACTACATTGCAGCAGCGCAGCCACTTACCCAAACCTGTACGTCCAAGCATTGACAGCTCTACTGTAGGACAAGTCTCCACTGCCCAGGTGACCCAGAGGAATGCCACGATGTCAACACGGGGCAACAGTGTGTGTGTCTCAGTCTGTAAGTGTGTGTTATTGCAGTGTGTTATGGGCAGGCTTGCACAGACACACACATGAATGTGTTAATGCGTGCGCACTCGTCCCTGCAACAAGAAATCGATAAACCCTGGGGTTAATAGTGAGGAGGAACTGGCTCACCAGCTCTACTAACAAACATCAGACTGTTAGCATAACCTTAGTCCACCCTTCTCCCCATGGAAATCCACTGGCATTGATTATAAGCCTCACACTGCAGTTCAGTCTAGTCTCACTAGCTTATCGCCGGCTGTATGAAGCCCCCATCATTCTGTCACTCCAATCGGGCGATTTAGGAGTTAACCCCCGAAAATCTGAATAAACCAAGGACAGAGGGACAAAGACAGAGCGAGGATTAGACTGAAATCCAATTTAAAGTCAGTCTTTCCGGCAGCACGGTGGCATTGTGAGTTAAGCAATTGTCCTTCAGTTTGGAGGACCCAGTTTTAAAGCCCCGGTGTGGCTCATTAATGAGGTGTTTTTTGGACCAGACTTGTCAGAAATCACATGTCAGTCAAACAGTGAAGGTGGCATTGTGATTTATTTTTCCTTTGACTTTACTGTTATAAGAAGTTTGCATGTTTTCAAGCGCTCTTTCCAAGACTCACATTTCCAAGCAAAGAACAGCTGAACATGAACATGAACCGGATACAGACTGAATCACTGGTGTGGGTTATTAATGATCAAGTATAATATTATAAAGTATAATCTATCTATCTATCTATCTATCTATCTATCTATCTATCTATCTACATTGCATTGTACAGTACAATACCATGCTCATTATAAATAGATTTGACTGTTTGGTCTCTGGGGTGCAGTAAACTGAAGCATAGCCCTGTCATCACCTTAACGGCTGCCCCTAATTATGCACCCGGCAGAAATGGAGCAGCATTTGCATTTATTTGGAGTCATGACTATAGCCACACACATAATTCACTGTGAAACTACAACTTTATGTTTTCTGATCTTTTTATGTACAGATTACACAAACGTTACAAGTTAATTTGTAAGTTTTAGAGGTGCTGGTATTTCTTTTTTTGAACCTTTAAACAGACGCTAGCTGTTTTCCCTTTGCTTCCAGCTTATAGGCTAAAATAAGATAACAGTCTGCTTGTTGTAGCTTCATATTTAGTGTACAGACACAAGAGTGGCACCGATCTATTCATTTAACTTACACAATAATAATAATAATAATAATAAGTGTGAGATGATGAACCCAACAGAAACTGTAGCATTCATGTATATTCATGAGCACAACAAAGTAACATTAACATGCTGTTTGGCAGCGCAATGCAGTGCATTGTGAAAAGAAATCCGGAGAGTGATAACAGGCTGATGGACACATACAATGGACCCTGCAGGTTCCAAGTCTGTTCTTTGGGTGGATGTGAGTTGGCGAGCGCAGACTGTGGGTGTGTGGGGGTTGAGCTGCAGAAGGCCTGACTGAGTACAGTGACAGGATATGAGAGAGCGGACTGATGTAACGTGTAATTAGAGCTCGCTTTTCCTAAGCCAGTTAAGTGAGGTTTAGTTCAGAAGTGGTGTAAAGCCAGGATGTGTTCCAGCTGAAAGAGAATATCAAGAGAATATCAACGTCTGTCAGGCAGGTTCTGTAATTATTGTTAAACTTCTTTTTCATCATTTTGCAGCAAAGTTTGCAGCGAAGTGAAGATTTTTTTGTTCTTTCAGTTAGCATTAAAAAGACAAGAACGTGACAATAAAGATGGGGAGCCTTCCTGTGTCTTCCTGTGGGTGTCAGATAACTGACAGAAAGTAATTTAACACAGCACACTTGAGGAAATTATGATCATGTCGACACTTTATTCATCCTGAACATGTTGACAGTGCTGAACTTAGAAAAACAAAGTATGCGTGCCATAGCTAAGATTCTTTTTTCATTTAATCAAGAACACAAAGCTAGTTAATGAATTGAACTCCTCGTATTAAATACAAATTCAATTCCTGAACTAACCTTTTTGTTTTTGTACAATCTTCCCTTCAATTGTTTATTCTTTCTTTTTTCCTGGTAGCCATGATAGCCTTGTTTTTGTGTGCTAATCCATGTTTGAATGTGCATATATTCATTCTGCTTCCTCAACTCTGAAGAAGAAGCACACAAAAAAAAGCAAGTGTTATATAAAAACAGGCTTATCTTGGTCTGCCAGCTTAGTTCACTATAAGCCTCCGAGCATGGAGAATAAGAAGGGAGGAGTGGATCGCCAAGGATTCTCTCTTGCGCTCACTCTCTCTCTCTCCCTCTCTCTGCTGTTCTCTCTCAGCATCCGTCTTGGCCTCGCTGACAGCTGGAATAACGTCTTAATGCACAAGGCCGCAGTTACACTTGTCGTTCAAACGTGATTTTGGGAGATATGGTCGTAAACATTTGATGTTATGTTGATGCGTGTCCACGCTCGGCCTGTCAGTGTGCGACGCTTCTGGTCTTTCCTGTATTTTAGCTTGGCAGCAGTTCTGCCTGATCTATGATGAATTCAGGTCACAACAGCTGAGTTTCAATCAGTGTGTTTTTATGCTGATTATTATAAGCAGAAGTTATGAAGGAAATGTGTTCTGGAGGATTTTCTAAACTTTACAGAGATTTAGCTGGCTCCTTTTTTAAACAAAAATGTCTTTCTTTGTTTCCTAAATGCTTCTGTTTATTTATTTTTTTGGTTCTTAGATACAAGTATTCAAACTAGTATACATTAAATATATGTGCCCAATATGTGAATATTTTCTGATTCAACCTCATGCTGCATTTACACATTATATTTAGTTAGTTACATCTAAAAACATGAGATTGGTACTGCAATGATAATTTATTTGTGTGCTTTAATGACAAAATTGAATTATGTTTAATCATTCCAGATGTTATGAATGCTTATACAGTACATAAACATGTGGTTCTGATATGCAGATGATGTATCATTGTGTTTTTTATATGATGTTTAAAGGCCAGGAGTTAAAGGAAGAATCTGAATGATATAATCATTGACTGAAATGATGGAATCTTTTTTTTTTATTTATATTATTTACATTTTTAATCTTAAGTTAGGTGTATTGCTTATTGAGCAGCTGTGCACTGTAAACTTGTCAGTCATATCTTTTGGATAAACTTGACGACACTGTTTCTAAATTACCATTTTGACAGATAGTCAATAGTTAGGGTTAGCCGCTATAGACAAAGAAAATAGGGAAGTGGACGCTCTTATAAAGAAGATTTTTGGAAAGACCACAAATGGAGATTTAATTTTAAAATGACTTTTAGTAACTCTAACCCCTCTCCTACCTTCTCACCTTCTTCAGATGCCTATCCTGCGTTAACGGAAACTTCCCCTGTCACTGGTGCAAATATCGTCACATGTGCACACAGGATGCCAGCGACTGCTCCTTCCAGGAGGGACGAGTCAACAACTCAGAGGTGAGGGTTCGAGCACACACACATACAAAACATACAAAGGCACACACAGACATGTAGTTAAACATGCTGTCACAAACACTCACACACACACAAACAGAAATGCAGATCCAGAAGCACACAAAGCAACACAGGAATATTTGGTATTATTTAGTATTAATGCATGTGCACACACGAACACACAAGTATGTATGGTGGCATAGTAACGCCAATGGCGCAGCTGGGACTTGTACACCATTTAAGTGTGTGTATGTGTGAGTGTATGAATGAATGGTGCTCTGAGTGGCCCAGCAGCAGCTGTTGTACTCCAAGCAGCGCTGGATTTATTCACTTATAAACAAGTCGTGGTGAATGAGTATGCAAATGGAAGCGCGCGCGCGCGTGCGCTGCCATCCCAAATGTTATATTTGCATGAAAACACCTCATCTATCCACGAGCTGACTCGCTCGCACAGTCCCTCTGTCTGCGTCTGAAAGTCTCTAATTCTCGCTGTCTTTCGCACAAACACGGGAACTCACACTGACAAACACAAATAAACTTTTGTGTTTTCTAATCGCTGCACTCGACACCTTCACTTTAGCTGTGATAGAAGGTTGTTGATTTCGCTCTCTCTCGCTCCTTTTGGTCGTCTTTTCTCTGGGTTTTTTTTTTTTTCACTCTGTGTCCTCTGACAGCACAGGGGGGGAAAAAATCTGATTTGATCCCATCAGATTAACATGCTATGTGTTGCACACAAATGCAAGCTGTGCCTTCATTTTCTTCCTCCCGCGCCCCTTTTGTTGCCTGTAATTTCCTTTCACTTCCTCGTTCTCTCACTCGACCCATCTCTCTTTGGGAAAGTTAAAACTATACAATCAGAAAAAAACAAACAAACATACAAGTCAGTGTGGGTGGGCATGAAGGTGTGTGTGTGTCTGCATGCACATGTTTTGAAATTCCTGTTTATGTTTGCATGTGTGTGCAACATATATGTATCGTATATCCGCGTGTAAAGGCTTTGTGTGTGTCCGTGTGTATGAGTGTTTATCAAATATGCCAGAGGAGCGAGGTATGTGTGTGCATTGTAATTCGGGCAGTAATTTCAGGGCATTTTGTGCAAGTGTGTGTGTGTGTGTGTGTGTGTGTGTGTGTGTGTGTGTGTGTGTGTGTGTGTGTGTGGTCGGGAAAGGGGGGGGTCAAGAGAGAGTAAAAGGGAGGGAGGGGGATAACACTTGACTCCACACACCCTGTCATCACATGTTACACCCTCCTGTAAACACACCAGACTGACATCCACTCTCATCTTGTTTGGAAACCAATTCAGCTTCTTTCTTCTGGTGCACTCTATCTTTTTTTTAGTGCAGGCGTTGTCATGGTTACCCAGACACTTTGAATGTCATGGGGGGGGGTTTACTGAATTTTGATAGACACACACAAACACACATACCAGTGGCATCCCCAGCATCCTGACATGGATTATTGTTATTAACACAGCAGACATTCAAGAGACGTGTGTGTGTATGTGTGTGTTTTGACGTACACACTCCGTCATTGAACAGGTAACGTTTTGAAGGGATGCATATGCGCACTTGAAGCCAACAGCGGTAGTTTTGTCGTCACACATTTATCTCCTCTAGCCTTGATTTTGTTCCAATTTGCCAGTCCGTAGCCCCTGCTGAAAGCAATATTGCCCATCTCCGCTGCCTGAAAAAGTTTCCCCCTGTGTCATTAGCAGTAGGTTGCCAAAGTGATTGAATTCACACTACACTGGTTTCTTCCCAAAGGCATTTGTCATATTTCTTGAGGCTGACTTCACTTCATATCTGATAAAATTCAGAGCATCTGTGAATCTGTTCTGCAGGTACATCACAAAAATACACCTTTTCCTCTGTAAACCGATAACCACTAATGCATTTTTATTTATTTATTTATTTTTGCTTCTCTTGAAGTAAATATAATTCTCTGTTGTCACTTCCTGGATATGTAAATGTATATAAATCAGCTGTGTTGTGACAGCAGATAAACACAGAGGCATATTAGGGGCGACCAGGCAGAAAATTGCCAGAGTCGGAAGAAACACTTGAGAAGGCCATGAACAGAAATGTGTATAAACACAAACAATGAGAGAAACAAACACCAGGACAAACAAACAGAGAGACAAACAAATTTGCTCTGCTCCAATGAATCCAAGCGTTCATGCTGCTAGAGCCGACCGGGCCGACTCCGCAGGGCCCGCGGGTCGGTTCAGATGACTTCAAATCAGAAAAGAATAACAGAAGAAGTAACAACAGGGTCGTTTGCCTCGCCTGCTTTTTCATTTATTGATTGCAGCTCGCTCGCTCGTTAATTAAGTCGTTCATTCATCTTGCATGTGGTTGCTTTTTGCTCGAGATATTTCATACCCCCCGAATGAATTAATGCAGCGCATGATTGGCAGGAAAAACAAAATGGCTGCCAAGTAAGAGCCCCAGATGGGAGCTTTGACAGGATAAGACTTATTTGTCTTCTTTTGTGCTCGTGTGAAACGCGCCATACAATGACAGTTTTGTCATTAGTCATGATGAACTTCTGGTTATTGATGATATCCTAAAAGCCTAAAGGTATCATATACTGAAGCTGCAAAGAAAAGTCCTAAACACATCTCAAACACATGGTTTTATTTGTAAGCTTGGACTTTGGGGGTAGTGCAGCCATCTAAAGTTCAGTCATACAGTAAATGTACGTGTAGTCAAAGTGTGAGGCTGTTTTCTTTGGAGAGATTTCTGAGTTCACATGCCTGGTAGATTACGCTGTAACATGAATGTTGTATTTTATAGCCTACATTACGTTCAATGATTATCTCTGACCACCAATGTTTTTAAAATTCTCACTTCTTACCAAACTCATCGTCTTTGTCCGAGGCAAAACTCTTTTTCTCAGAAACTAGCTTAAAAACCAAACTTAAATCACCCTGAAATGCTGTAATGACACATGTTCACCATATGAAAACCTATGTTTAAACAGTCATCGGTGAACCATTTAATATAATATATTAAAATTAAAAAAAATATTGAAATGGATCCACATGGATTGTAAGTAAAGGTGGTTCAAACCTGCAATTTTCCTGTTGTTGTCCACCTCAGCTGATAAACTATCAAGCAATTTTCCTGTTGTTGTCCACCTCAGCTGATAAACTATCAATATCAAGGCTGTCCTACATGTTTCCACAGAGCACATCGGCCTAATCAAAGCTATTCTACTGTTTTAGATTGAAATCAGCATCATCCAGGATTAATGGTCATCTGACGCTGAGGCGCATGTATCAGTCTGACTTAGTTCAGAGAGATCGTTGAATCAAAAGTTCTTATCCAAAGCTATCCTTCTTCTATCTATCCTACATACATGATGTAACAAAACATCTTTTCATTGGTCAATAAAAGTCTAAAATACTGACTGTAGATGGAAGAGAATATTCATATTACATACTGTTTATGGAAAAAAGGTCAAAATCATGCATGGTCTTCATCAGACGGCAATGATGTACGTTGCAATCAGGAGATTGCACTCAAACAAACTATTAGGGCATGGTTGTTGGGTTTAGGCAACTAACAAAACTAGGGAAACCTCGTCCATTCACCATTCCAACCTCCACACCCTGATACACCACATAATACTACTACTACAGCATTGGCACCGTATCGCTTTGTTCCTTTTGTAGCAGTAACAAAGTCTGATGAGGTGTTGGATTTTAGACCTGTTGTTAGTTTCTTCTGTCTCTTTTATTTATTCATGTTTTAAGAAAGTGAAGCTTCTATAGTGGCTAATTATTTAGGTCTGATGTGTTCATGAAGACACTGCCTGAGTGAAGTCATCTGAATCTGTCAGAAGAAGTGCTCATTACGAGCCAGTACTTGTTCTGCATCAGCCGTTCTGAAAGAGTTTATTTAACTATCGAGGCACTGACCTTTTCAATATGTGAAACTGCAACTCGCCAGCTCTGACTGTTCCCAGTGGGATCTTTTCTTTCCTCCTATCTCCTATTTCCCCTGCGTCTTTTATTTTCCTATTTCCTTTGTTGTTTTTTTACCTCCTTTCTTCCCTTTTCTTCCTCTTTCTCTTCTCAGTCCTCCCCCTTTTCTTCCAATTTGCTCAATTCATCCCTTATCTTGTGTTTCTTCCCTTCCTCCTTCCTCGAAGCCTGACCTCCTTACACTCCGTGAAATACAGTAGGTCCATGATGCATTGCTGCTGCACAAGGGATTGAACTGGTGGCTTTGTAGCCTAGCCTCATTGATAATCATTAGCAGGCTGTGTTAGGCTCCAGATGAACAGAAGGTGAATATAGATATGTGGATCAGTGTTAGCCTTCGTGCTGCTAATTAGAGGATGAATCACCATGATAAGTGAGCCGGTGCTGATGCTCATATGTGTCTGTCAAGTCGCGGCGCTTGGTGCAGGAAACACAAAAGCAGGCATGCAGGAATGCATTAAGGCTCGTGCACACAGCAGCAGAAGCCCAGAGCCAACGTTTCGACACGCGGACTCCCCTAGTATCACTGCTCAAAGCATGCCATGCACCTTGCCAGCCTCCACACGGGTTTCCCTTTTTGATCTGCAACCCTATGAGCTCTTTCCTCTTGTTCACCCACTGCCTCATCCCTTCAACAAGTCAATTAGCAGCAGCCAGACACACCTCTCTTTTTGTCTCTCAGCTAAGGGTGTCAGAGTTACAGCTGTCTTTCTATTGTTGCCGGTCGCTGGAGCTCAGGCTGGTTCACAGCTCCGAGTTGCCCAGCTCAGAGGCTCTGGGGCTGGCACAGAACAAGCTTCCCTTCTCCCTCTGGGTCTCTCTGGCTGGGGGAGAGCTGCCTGCTACTGATAGACTCAGCTGTGCATGCGTGTGTATGTGTGCCTGACTTGTGTGTTAATTATTCAAAGTGTATTAAAGCTTAAAGATGCATCTCCAGATGCCTCTCTGATCGTTGGCGTGTTTAATGGAGAGAGACAGATGAGATGAGAAGCGAAAGGTGGAGCATCCACAATGAAAAGTAAGGGGAGGAGTGTGGCAGTGGCCTAGTTGTTCGAGAAGAAGCAAGCATGCTAAAACAACCAGAGACTTAATTTATGAAACTACATGCACACTGCACATAAATATTTAAAAATAATAATAATGCCTTCTGCAAAAAAAAAAAGAGAACACTTTCCAATGAACCCTGGTGCATGTGTGGTTTGTTTGGACTCTTGTGAAAGCAGTCAATTGGACCCTGCTGCTCACCAAAGAACCAAGCCAACACAGCATGAGGTTGTCCACGTCCAAGCAAAGTCTGAAAATCACATGTGATTTTATGATAGCAGACATGTCCAGATACATGATTTCAGAAGCTAAAGTAATGGACCTGTCAGGAAGCGGTCTTATAATTGATCTGTACAAACCATGTATGCATTTATGCAAATCATTTGGTAACCACATATGTGTCTTTACCTGATTAACCGGACAAAAGCTGTTCAAACTGCTGTGCTAGTCTCCTCCGTGGGCTTTACGGGTTCATTAAGTCCATTAGAAAGTGTGTGACAGTGATCCCTCAGTAAGAAGCCCCAAATTATTACAGCACAATACCCCTCCTTTTCAGCCGGTTTCTACGTCATTATTCATAACATGTCTAATTAGGCTGATTATGCTTATAATCGCTTATTTCTTCATGAGCTGTTTGTAACACCAAAGAACATACAGCTGGAGAAACTTTCTCAGTCAACCATGTATCTTTTTATCTTTTTTTGTTGTTGTTTTTGACTACAGGTATGAAAGCACCCAAATTCAATTTATTCTTCTAAAGCTGTTTATGAATACCCCTGAATCTTAAATTTAAATGACGTGATGTGTCACTAACTTCCAGACAAAGGTCAGAGATGGTGGATTAATATAATGCTGGGGAAAAGGAGATTTTTGTGAGAGTAGAGGATGAAGATATGATATATAAAGGAAGGATAGACAAAGGAAGGAGGAAAGGCCGGAAGGACCAGGCTGGTAAAGTAAGAAGAATTAAAGATAAGAGAAAGACATCAGAGTTGGAGTTGGAGCTACATAAACAGGAGACGGAACAGAAGGAGAGGAAGGAGCGAGCAAGTTGATGAAAGGCGAAGGGGGGGAAGGGGAGGATGAAGGCGTGGGAGGAGGATGCGAGAGATGTTTAACCATTCAGGAGATGAAAGGATACTCGAGGGTCGTGACATCGCCCGTGCCTCATGTCTCCTTTGCATCTACTTAATAATTCCATGTCATTTAGTTAATGCTATCTGCCCTACTTCTTTCTTTCCTGAAAGCTCGGCTGGTGAAAATCATTTAATTGGTTCGTTTGTTTGTGTTAAAGATTACAGAATTCACTTCCGCCTGACATAAATAGGAAATCTTCACATCACTGATTAAGTCACAGAGGCTTCTCATTGTTCTTTGCCTTGTTCCTGGCTTCTCTTGCATGCATGGCTAGATATACTTGGTAGATTTAATAGTTTGTGTAATAAACTTCTCCTGACGAACATTATGAACAGTCTGTGATGACTCATTGTGATTTTCAGTCCAAATGACACTTTCCCGCGTCATTTCTCATCTGACCTCACTTCTCCTTCCTGTTAAAGGCTTAATAAACGTAACTCCACTGTTGCTCCGAAGGCACATGAGTAATCATACGTGGGAAATTAGTTTTGAAAGAGTTTTGATGGCGCTTATTGTCTCAGTGGATAAATTTAATGACCATCAAACTGTTGAATGGTGCACCGAGGAGGAGGGACGCGGGAATTAACTCAGGATATCATTGCTCTTCAGTCCATTGTTCTTTGCTTAACAGGCTGTATCAACCATATGCAAAGCAAAGGGCTGGAGCTGACCAATTTTGACCAAAAATGTATGCCTTGCTGTTGTTAACTTCTTCTTTTATTCTATTTAAATGGCCACTCCTGACCATTCCTGCACAGATATCCCAAGTTCAGTTAACTTGTCACAGGGAACCTGTACTGCTTAGCCTGGTCTATCAAAAGTCAAGCCACCAAATGCAACCAGTTCAAAGCATAATCATTGTGACTATAGCATTGCCTGTATAATTTATGGCTATTATTCAAATGCCAAAAAATAACTCCCAGTACAACGTTTTGTTGTTAATAAAGTTAACTAGCAGTGTAAATTTCTTTGAATTTGTGATAACGATGAGGGTACTACGATCAAGTTTGCTCAAGTTTTCTGAAAATACTGTAGGTCAAATGTATGATATATTTTTCCCTGTCACTCTTTGATTAAGCCAAAATAAAGTCAAGACTCTTTCTGTGTTTTATCTTTATAGCACATCACCCACCTCGCTCCGTATCCCCTATAGGGAAGAGCTGTGCAGTGGGTGGACACTCCAAAAGGCTTCTAACAAAGTTCAAAGTGTCTTTTATTGAACAGACAAGCTCCTAGTTTGGCACGATGGGGCGCCTGCCCTCCTTCCACCTGAGACTATGACTGAGGAACTTGGGTCATTTGAGCAAAATAGATGAAAAGTTGTTTTTGTATATTTTCGTTGAAATGGAGCACAGGGGCATGAGTCACAAATGTAGAATAAAAGATGAAACAGGTCTCGTAAAGAAAAGTGATCGCTTTCAAAAGTTCTCCGCCCCAGTGAATTTGCATGCTGGATACTGCTATATATTTTGTTGGGAAGTTGGCTCTGTTGTGTGTTGCTTAAAATTTTCGAAGCAAGGACCCTTGGGGCCAGGACACTCATATACTTGTCCCAAGACTGATGGAGGAAATGAAGCCAAATACATGAAAGCAGCTGATGTGGAAGTCACTACATTTCTCATAGGCTTTTATACTGACCTTGAAAGGTTGGTTTATCCTTAGGTGGGTCACAGAAATCTCTTATTATTCACTGGGTCATGCTCTAAAATGGGTTTGCGAGTCTGTTTTTGGTTGGTTCCCACATGACAAAGAGCGCACTGAGTCATTTTCTTCTGCTAAAGAAGAAAGAAAATTCATCAAATTTTGATCCTGCGGGCTGAAAAAAAAGAGAATGCACAAGAGCCGTATTTAGAGAGGCCATCCTAAATAGTTTCTCGTTATCTGCCATGTATCAATTGTGTCACCCTCCAATATACACACACATACACGCACAAACAGATTGTGTATTTTTAGAGGCTCATATCGATCCACTAGCTGATGCTTATCGGATACATCCTCCTCTTTGACCATCCAGACTTGATAGCATCCAGATAGACACACAATCACGCTTGGTCATCAGAGATACCACACAGAGCAATGCTATTCTAATGGAGACATGTGTGATGAAGAGCTCTACAGAATCAATGGAGTGGAGGTCTTTTCCCAGTAGGCACATTATCTTGTCTGTAGCTTGATAGCTTTCTTCAAAGTTAAACTGTTGGACAAAGGCAGACATGGCTCAAATAGTTTTAGAAAATATTTAATGAACCTTTTTTTTTTTTTTTTTTGCATTTCTCTTGTTTAGGCTGACAGGTGGTGGATTTTGTCAAGCTCTGATCCATAATACTATAGACCAGACTTCTGATTGGCCATCGCCAAGGAACTGAGGACATTTTAGTCACTCAGTGACTCATACAATTAATTCCAGGAAGAAAAAACAAACTGGCCAGATGGTCAGATTTCAGTGACTTGTATGATAAAAAAACAAAAAGAAAAATTACCTTGACAAAGAAAGATCTCTAGCTATAAAGCAGTGATAACATTGTGCTCAAAAATAATGTGACACTATGTGACTCATAGTGAGAAACCTACAAAGAATTATCATGCATGTGTATCTGCAGCTCCCATCGGCTTTGCAGAGCTTTATATCGAGTTTCATCTCATTGTTTAGCTGTCCGGCCCACAACTTTACTGTTTTGGTCCACTATCACTGCTCTCATAGCATTGTTCCGGGATGCATCAGGCAGCTGTTTGCAGTGAAGAACCTTTAAAAACCCCACTGCACAGTAGCTGCGCAACACCAAACACCTGGCAGACACAGGTAGAAACTCACCAGTGAAGCATTTAGTCGCTGAAGAGTCAGATATTTCCCTCAGGGGTTGGTGGAAACCAAAACTGGAGCTGAATGAGGGTGAATATTGGACTTATCTTTCCAAGAAACATAACATGACTCCAAATGAGTGTAACTGCCGGATATGTAAATAAGGAGATAAGGGGCAATGAGACCATGCCCACTCAGGATACAGGAAGTTTCTATATCAGTGGTTTCATATTATTGGTGGACATTGTAATGCAGTATCTTCTGTTATGGAAGATATTGATACAATCATTAAAAAAGTGGAGCTGGGTTTCTTCCTCACTTATCAACTGGGTAACTGCTTGTCAGCAATGTGCTCAGTGCTGCCACTGTGGCCTTAAGCTGCACTTCAGCAATACTACTGAATAAAATGGTTGTCTCCTTTCTACATCTGTATACACCGCTAATATGGAATCAGTATCTGAACAAGAGAGACATGTATTCATTTAGCCTCGTTCATAGGGTTGAAAAAGGCCAAGAGATCCTACATTGCTGACAAAGTAGAAACAGTGTTGCACGCATTGTACATAGTAGTCTACAAGCTGTACGCAATCCACATGTCAAACATTATTATTCTGCAGCTGCACGGCCCACAAGAGTATCGTAGCACAACTCAGCTCCAGCGCTGAGGGATATCAGTTTATGTCTGGCCTTTGTTTGACCTCCCTTCTTGGGTTTTTACATAAAGAGATCCACAGCATTCGGTGCATAGACAGCCACCAGGGAAGGTGTCTTATTGTATAGTATGCACTCTAAGTACAACAGAAATAGCTGAATATCAGGATGTATAGGTCATTTAAGCTGTCTCCATTTTGACTTGTTTTGCTATATTTGCTACAGGGTTATAAGAGGCAGACGCTGAGAGATAAAGAAGAAAAAGTTGCTAATGAAGGAAAGATGTGTCTGAACTGGAAAAAAAAATGTTTGAGATCTATATGGATTCAGCCTCCTGACCTGTCTGTGAGTTGATTAAATGGGGGGATCTAGAGTGTAGCATGACCCAGTGCATGCTGTTGTGGTATTCTCTGGTGTGTTAGTGTGTACATGTGTGTATGTCTGTGTGATTTATCCTCTAAGGGTATAACTATATTAGTGTCTAAATCTGAGACATTGCTCATGAGATGACTCTTACGCTTTCTCTCCTGGGAGATGTGGTCATCATATCAGGTCCTTTTTCTTTCTTTCTGGTGTGTGTGTGTAGTTGTGTGTGTATGTGTATAACAGCGCTGGTCGATGGGGTCTCGCCCCCTCCTTTCTGAAATGGTTCGTTGGACTGTAACGCTAATCCATGGGGACGCTCTACACTGTGGTGACCCCCCCTGACACTCACACACATAGACAAACACACACAGACTCCCTCATCCATCATACTCGGGGGTTTGTCAGCGCTTCATGGAGGTGGCCTCATGGGTGACAGCCGGCAGCCAATCGGGGCTCTCGCCTCATCTCGTAAATGCGATGTCTCCATCCTGAAAGAAAGTAATTAGAAGTCAGGGAGGAAGTAAATAGATAATATGATGACTTAAGGCATGTCAGAGCTAGATATAAATTCGGTAAATGTCACATATAAGTTGAATGCGTGTTTCTCATTATTTCACTCACTGGCTTCTGAGTCCTCCAACAAACAACAATGAGTGAGGAAAAGGAGGCTTTAGAGGAAAGGAAAAGTGAATATAGTACGGTAGTGTCCTAGCCAGAGGGGGTTCATGGCTGCAGGCATCATCCCGGTTAAATAAACAGCAGAGCAGGTAGAAACCAGGAGCAGGGAGGATCCCTCAGATAAGAGAGGTTAGAAAGACACATAAAGAGAGAGAGTGTAAAAAAAAGTTTTTAATGATATAGCAGTTTATAGATTGACATTGCCCTAAGCTAACTGTCCAAGATCCAACATCTGTTAGTCTGAAATAAACCCAAACACAGCACTTCTGTAAAGTAACGGCAAACTGAGTTGCATTTGCCTTAGACAGAATTTATTAGAGGTGGATATTATGACTTACTTTGCAGATTTGAACCATTTCTGTTTTAAAGGTATGAGATTGCATTTTTAAGTAAAGGATCATATCCTCACTAATACCGCTGTGACGTTCAGGACTTCCTCTGATAGACGAGAGCGCAGGAGTAATTTCAGTTACTGGTTCAAAAGGTATCATACAAACTATGACGATTTTTCTTTTCTTTTTCTCAGAAAATAGCTCACAAAATAAACCTAAAGCACCGTGATGAGACACATTTAGCACCAGAAATGAAAATCTACATTTGCACAGTCACGTCACATGTTACAGTTCTTTTTATTAGTCAGTGAGATTCTAAATGCTGACGTTTGATGGAAAATAAACAGAAAATAAACACAGTGGGGATATATCACTTCCTAAAAATATAGACTAAAGGTTCTGCATGAGGTGCAGTGAAGGTCTGCAGATGCTAGAAGCAGCTGACAGAGACCTAATAGAGATTTTTCATCGGCCGTATGGGCGACTAATTTTGTCTGAAGTCTTACCTTCCCACCTTTGATCACAGGGTCTGTGCATTTGGCCTCAAGGCTACTGTAATACACTCCACAGACCTAAGACTGCACAGAGCCAGAGGGCAGGATTTAGCCTTTGATCGGCGTGCGTGCAGTACTGTAGTTAGTGTTAGTAGTGTGTGAGGATGAATGTGTGTACGTGTTTGGTTTGTGTGTAGGTTTTGTGCATTTGGGTATATCTATCTAAATGTAGCATAGTTTCTATGCGTGTGTGTGTTTGGATACAGTATATAAGCGCTGCGTATGACTCCCATGTTGCAGCGCTCCACCCCTGCCTGGCTCTGTTGGGAACTTGACCTTCGACTCTTATCCCCTACGTTAATAAGCGAGTGTATGGCTCCGGAGACCTCGCCTCGCCTCCTCATCTCCTCCCCCCTGACTTCACCTCTCCTCACCCTTTCTCATGCTATGCTTTTTATCTCTGCTCATCCTCTGCATCGCTGTTCATCCCCGACTCACACTGCAGTGAATTTATATCTCAAAAAGGCATTTCTTTGTGCTGGTACGTTGTACTGGAAAGTTTCCAGTGGCTGTAATTGGGAAATCTCCACCCAGGTATGAAGCTGTTTCTGGGGAAGAGGATGTCAGTCATTTAACTCTCATGACGGTTGAAAAACAAGATGGAGAAACATGAGGGAGATACAGAGAGAAAGACAGAGTGTTAGGGAGAGGAAGAAAGAGAAAGAGAGGAGTGAAAGCGAGGGATTAGAGGAATCCCACAGGTAAAGAGATTGTTGTGTCTCATTGTGTAAGAACTGCTCCGCTATCTGATGCAGACTCGGCTCTGACACCTGTCACCACTCCTAATGAAACATCTCCCACAATCCTCTGCTTCCAGATCTTTTGTTCATTACCTCCCTCCTTTTGTGTTTGTTTTGTGTGTGCGTGTGACGCTCTATTTTCCCTTCATGCGTTGTGTGTGACTATGAGTCTTTGTACCGCGTATGTGGGGAATGCCTTTGTATCTGTGTTCATGCGTGTTGTGTGTTTTATCGTTATTCCTCAGAGGGATGTGATGCTGTGCTTTTTATCCTGATGCATCAGTAATAAGGAGCAGACATTAGGAGAATGTGTGTGTGCTGTGGAAGCAATAGGAGCCAGAGTGTGCAGCAGAGAGGCACAGATGTGAAGTGGTTGCATTGTGTGTGTGTGTGTGTGTGTGTGTGTGTGTGTGGCAGCCAGACAGGATTTCCATGCCAATATTGGAGCAGATGCTTGAGCCCAGTCCTTCCAATATTAACAATGACTGCTACTTCAAACTAGTTCCACCTAGTCAGAGTAACTGGTCACAAACACACACACGTTCTCTTTGCCTTTTCCTTTCTGGGCTTCTTTAGTCCTGTTTTCTGTTTTATTAGAGGCTAGAAGCAGTTCATTAGCGGTCTGTCACCATCTGTGAATACTTTAAAGTTGACTGTCAGCCTCACTAATTGACAATCTGCTTCACTGGGCTCACTGGCATTGATTTGATCTCTTCTCAGTCTCTCTTTCCTCATTTCTTTCCTCCTCCTCTTCCTTCCGTCTTACTACCACATCGCTACATTCGTATCATGTTAGATTCAATACTAGCTGCTGACTGGGAAAAATCCTGTCCACCCCAAGTCGGAGCTTTCACGCTACCCAACTGCGATCTTAAAGTAGTCCAGAAACCTACAAGTGGAGTTAATATCAGTAAAATTATCAGCTGAAATTAGCTTACATAGTCTAAAAAAGAGAAGTCAATGTTTGTTGTATTTAATTCATGGAAAGTTTTAAAGCTGCGTCTCATTCTCCTTTCTGTCTTTCTTTTTTTGGACACTTGGGGGCAGTAGAACATATTGAAACCATAGACTGTATAAAGCATGGACGTCGTATCCATGACGTACGCCGGACGCCGCAGTCGTTCCGGAGCCGTGTCGCAGCGGAACCGGAGACTGTGTGAGCTGACACATTGCCTAAAATTGAAACGGCGGAGCTGTTCCAGAGTCGTTCCACTTGCCACGTGTATTTTAGGGGTTGATGTTTGTTGCATTATACATAGTCGTCTGATCCACCGTTAATCTAGAAATTCTTGATTAGTACAGCTTCATTAATGACTAACACAACGATTTTCAAATTATCTTAAAAGAAGCATTTTAACAACTCATGAACTTATTTTTGTTCCGATGTTCTATTCTGTTTTATCTGCTCTTTTGTTTCCTACCGTATTACATGCCATCTCTGTATCCTTTTCAAACTGCAAATATACTGAATTATAAATGAAAAACGCTATTTAAAATGCCCCCTGTGTTATATAATCTCCATATATTCACATCTTCTCCACCCTTCACCTTCCCATATGGCGTCAGTGCTATCCGGCTGTGGGAGTGTGCAGGGAGCAGAGGTGTCTCCTGGTGCCATTATGTCCAAACCTCTCTCTCTCTTTCCCTCTCTCTCTGTCCCTCCACATCCTCTCTGCCAGTCCCAGGCCAATCTGCAAGTCATTACCGACGCTCCATTAGACAGTACCTCTGCACGGAGCAAACCCATATTGAGATGACTCCACCAGAGCACGAGGCTGCTGCTGTGGTTTGACTTTAGGTATTCATTTGTGATTAAACCGAATGCAGTTCCCACTGATTTAGCATCGCAGGTATGAACGTTTGCTGTCCTAATAGGAGAATTATACTTTGCTTGATGGCACTTAAAGTAGAATACAACTTAATTTATAAATTCTGTTATTTGTATGGCCTTTGTGATTGTTTACTGCATCTACAGATGAATACCAAACAGGCATTAGTGGATAAAATTTGTTCGGTGGTAATTACAGCCTTTATATTATTGTTTTTTATCCACTTACACTGCAGGAAGTGTCTTCACATGTCACAGCCTTTTAGTCAGACTTATTAAAAGTTCAAACTTGCAACAAACAATAATTTAAGTATCTTGGAACAGTGGCTAAAAAGCCAAATGACTCCTATGTTATTAATGAAAGCACTGAATCTCTTGAAAGTAGCTATTTGTACTATTAATAAGTGGATGTCGTGAGAAAAAAAAGAGTATGTTAAAACTTCTCTTCATCTTTTTGAAGTGAAACAATCTTAGATTTAAATTGCTAGTTTTAAAGCTCCACCTCTTTCTCTTTTCCTTTATCTTCTTTTGGCCACTTGGGGGCAGCAGACAAATCAAAATGAACTACACTAACATATTATCATCTCTTTATGAGCTTTGTGTATTTGGGATCCAATTGGCATACAGAGATTTTATCAGAAATGCTCACAGTAATAAAAGCTGTCGCAGCAGCTAGATATGAACGCAGAGTTAATGATGCCTAGCGACCAAAACATTTAGCTTGAAGAAGCTAAACGCTTAATGTTTGCTAGTTTCACATCACAAAAAAAAGTCGTTTGATTCATTGTTAATCTAATAAATATTGATTAGAATGCACTTAAATCTAAAAAAAAAAAAAAGTATTTGTAGCATTAATAAGTGAAATTCTAGTGTTTTACCCGCTTGTATAGTAGGATATTAAAACTTTTCATCTATCTAAAGTGAAACAACTGTGAGCTTTTAGTATATATAATGTAAATTCATGTTGAGCTTCATGCTGTGGTATCAGTGCCACACATGAACTTGATCAAATGAACTCTCTTTCTGTTAATTAAATTAAAATCAGTTTGAGATACAAATTATCTAAAGAGCATGAGCAGTGATGTAGCATGGATTCCAGCCGACAGCTGAAAATTGTCTTTTGATTTACTTAGGGCTTTGGAAAAAAAACGCTTGGAGATTTCAGTTATGTTCCTTCAATTAATGCGGTGCAAAGCTACTGCTACAGCCAGAGCAGCAAGAAACCGCTGAGTGGAAGCGCTGACCCTTCAGTCATCTCCCTCTTTAATCCTTTAGACTGGTTTACAGCATAGCACAGTGAAATTAACACTGTTCCTCAGAGACGCTGCCTCGGGCTCTCGTTTCTTTGTCCGAGCAAGAAAGAATTAGAATATCCTTTAGTGCATTCATTTAGGCAAACACATAGCTAATATCCATAACAGCTTCATTAATATTAGGGAGGGTTTGATACCCAAAAAGGCATGTACTCATTTTGACAAGTAACATTCACATGGCACGCTCAATGTTCAGCTGTTCAGAAATAGAACAGAAAGGACAAGAGTTGATTCTCAAGAGTGTTGATAATTTGTAAGTGGAGGTTTTAGGATGCCTGATTTCTTCATATTCTGCCATAAGTACAAAGGATGCCAGAGTGCATCTGGAATTAAATTGTTTTGATGCTCTCAGGAGGAAAAAGAAAATGCATCATAGGTATTTATGGACATTAGAGAGTTCTGTAATACCATGGTGCCATTTCTAATACACAATTATTGCTTGTCAGTTAGAATAGATAGCCTGTTCTGTGAAGATGTCAGGGTCTTTTTTTTTTCTTTCTTTCTTTCTTTTATCCTGGCCCTCCAGCTGCATGTCCAGAACATTCTGTCCACCCACCCCTCTGAGAATATCTGCTTTCTTTTCTCAGACACGTCTCAGTTTCTATATTCTTATTTTTCTTCATCTCCAGGAGTGTCCTCAGATCCGGCCGTCCACCGAGATCTACATCCCCGCTGGAGTTATGAGGCCAATCACCCTGCTGGCCCAGAACCTGCCCCAGCCGCAGTCTGGACAGAAGAACTACGAGTGCATCTTCCACATCCAGGGCAACACGCACAGCGTCCCGGCTCTGAGGTTCAACAGCACCAGCATACAGTGTCAGAAGACTATGGTAAGGCACAAGATTTTATAAAACTTGGCAATGAAATTACAGGAAATCCTCTGCAACATCTGCTGACCTGATAATTGTGTTTATGTATTTGCTAAGTCGCTTGTTTTTGACTGATTACCATTTCAGCCAGTCATAACCCAACCAACCCACCAAGCCACTTCCTTACCACTTGGGCGTCCTCGGCCAACATTACTGTCTTTCAGAGGCTGTAGTGGGCTTAGTTTTAGAATGTATGCAATGACCTACTGTGAACTCAATGATAATATTAGCCTCATGAAACTGTACAACCACTATCTAGAGACTGAGGGTATTCAAAGGATGGATGGCTTTCCAGGGTATATTAAAAATTAGGAGGTTTCTGAGCGATCTCAAGAGGGGATTCCATTGCCGAAAACTGCAATCCTTTGTTGAGTTTTTCTATGCTGTTCCTCAAAGGTCCCGGTCTCTTATTGTGGCATTTCAGATGCATTTTTGACCATATTTGTTGAGTGATCAGAATCTGTGTGGCATATACCATCCACCAAAAAACTGCTGCAAGAACTTATGAGACATAATTGAGCATGGGATTTGGCATCATATACATCCATTATGATGTACTGAACCCTTATACACTCTAAACTGAATGAGACACCTAAATGAAACACAAAGTTTATTACATATTCATGACTAGAGGGACTTGACACAGTGCCAAGCTACACTCAAATTTATCTTCAGGTTCCCAGCATTCAGATGATGTATACTACTTCTGTATAGTTTATACTGTTGACCTGCTATTTCCTCCTAAAGATCCCCTGACCCCGCTAAAAAACAAGACAAATCATATGTTTATTATAAACAGGGGTGGAGCTGAAGAGGTTAATTTGCCAGCAGGAGCTCCATTCAGGAAAGCCATACTGGTTCAACCATGTGGAGGCTTTACAGCTGCCGTGCGAGACAGAGAGGCCAGCAGTAATAGACCGGTGTGGCAAAGACTTGAAACCGAGGCGTATGGCCCGAGGGACTGACTGTCACAAAGCGACTCTCTCTTCACTCCTGCCTCTTAGCCTTCAGTCAAACTGTCACCGCTAATAGGGAGCGACCATTTCAGCAATGTTAATTTCCTCAGCTCCAATAAGGGCACGAGGCAGAGGGGAGACATTTTAACGACACCAATTATGACTTACTTAACGAGACATATGATTAACATGCGAGGCGCACACCGCAGCACTCGCTCATGGTGATAGGTCCAGTAGCGAGTCCTCGCAGTTTGAAGGCAGCAGGAGCCAGTGTGTGGCGTTTTCCGGCTTCACCGCCCGCCTTTTCTTCAGCTTTCAGCGTCACACACTTGTCAAGGACCCCGGATCATTTAGCTGCTGCATTACCGCTGGGCTCGGAACACGTCGCTGATTTGCGGCGGCTTGCAGCTTTTGAGCTCTACTCAGTCACCCACTTTCCCCTTTACAAAGGGAAAGAATAAGCTTCAGTGTTGTGATCCTGGTAGTCGATGTGCCTCTGATGTTGGATGGTGACACGAGAAATAGTTCAGGGGCACATTATCGAAGTAGATTTCCAGATCGTAATGATGGCTCCTACAGTTCTTTTGTGTTTCGCAAAGGTAATTTGTGCATATTTAGGCGCGTGTGTCTCTGTAATTGCTTCATGAAATTGAGTGTTCTTTCAGATTTGATTTTTTTGGTTGTTATTATGGTTTTTTGTCAGATTTGTCCTCAATGACCTGACTGCTTGATAGCCTATTGAATAGCACAAAAATGAGCTACAAAAACAGTAATTGCTCTGAATTCTTGAATATTTGAATAAATTGGTTGAAATCAGACACATAATTTGTAATTTCCTAAAGAAATTCTGACTTTTACTATTAAAATGCTACATTTGCTTTAATTATGGTAACATTTATTTTTAAGAAGTCCTGACTTCCATCATTATGATTATAAGAAGTTCTTCTAAAAATTGTTATGTGCATAAAACACGTATTTCTTCAGCTATACAGCTATATAACAGCTCTTCTGTCTGTTAAAGGTCCAGTGTGTCAGATTTAGGGGGCTTTATTCACAGAATATAACATAACTATATTTTCATCAGTGTATAATCCCCTGAAAATAAGATAATCATTATGTTTTGTACAGACTGCCTACAGTAGCGTCTTTCATGGCCGCGGCTAGGTAGGAGAGGATGAAGTGACGGTGTTGTGATGTCGCAACTACACCACTAGGTGCCACTAAATCCTACACATTGCACCTTTAAAGTTCATGTGTGTTCTTGAATGTCTCCCCCGCCACCAAACACCAGCACACTTGCTTCCCCAGTGTTAGATAAATTCACATACATTCATTACTAGACCGGTACTACTGCTGAGAGTTGCTGATGCTGGAGGACAGAGACCTTCCTCAGCAAATCTCTGAGTCACTGGCAAACTGAATGGGTGTGCACACACACACATGCATACACATTCATTTTTTCATTCCTCAGTGCACTTGAATGTAAAATCCTGATGTTCTTTTTGCAGGAGGCGGGAACAATAGTAAACATACCTGCCTGAACGCAACTTTGCAGCTGTTTATGGAGCTAGACATAGGGGGCTGACGTGTGTGTGTGTGTGTGTGTGTGTGTGTGTGTGTGTGTGTGTGTGTGTGTGTGTGTGCGTGCACCCACGTGAGCAGATCCATGTGATTTTGTGAGTGAGTAAGCCTCCTTCTCTCCACCCCCCGCCTTTCTCCCCGTCAGGTGGGACTGTGATAGGATCCAATTAAGGGAGCTGTAGATAAAATGATGATGAATTGCAGTGGTGTAGTAGACTGACGGACACAAACACACACACACACACACACGCACACACACAACACAGAAGCTTGGCAAACCACTAAAAGGGGGGAAAGAGGAAAGCAAAGAGACAACGATAGAGAGAGCCAGAGAGGAGGTGAGGGATTTAGGAACAGACAATGACGACGCAACACACAGAGCGTGGTAGAAAGAGGTAAGAGAGAATGAGAAGAATAAAGAAAGAAGACAAGAGGGAAGGAAAGAAAGACTAAGCTCGGGCAAGCAGACCAGGGGAAACAAACAAATGAGGGAGAAACAGATGGAGACAGTGAGAGAGAGAATGTATGTGGAGTATAAAAGATGTGCATGTTTGAGAAAGTAAGGCCGGAAGAAAAGAAAGTCATGATCCATGCGAAAGTGAAACTGCTGAGATTAACTAGAACGGCAGAGGGCGGGAGGACAGTTGGGACAATGGGGACCGGTTACAAACCTGCTCAGTCGTGCAGTGTGCAGTCGTACACTACAGGAGTAATGCAATCCTGTGTCACATTCAAGGACCTGTTGGAAAAACAAACAAGGCTTTCTCAACAACTACCGTCTGTGTCTTTGAGCAAGGCAGCAGACCGGTGCGTCCAAATGATTAGATTCAACTTTATTGTCATTGCACAAAGTACAACTACTGCGACAACAGAATGCAGTTTAGTATCTAACCATAAGTGCAAAAATTACTAAAGTTAAGAGTAATGTACATATCTTTAGAGATATAAATAAGAGTAGATGAATATCTTAGCTAAGATATATACAGTATGAATTATACATGCAGGAGTTAAAGTGGATTTCCAGCATGATATTCCTTTTTGCTATTTTTTACCAATTGATTGGAGCTTAAAGGAAAGCTTCTTTTTGCAGAATGTATTATTTAATAATGATTTTTATTGTTCATTGTTTATATATTTGACTTGTCAGATAACCTCTTTTTACATTATGTCAGTTTCTTGGTTCCATAGACATTTTTTAATAGCTTGTTTTGTCCAGTCTAAAACTTAATAAAACATTCAGTTTAAGATTATATAAGATACATTAAAGCAGCAATATCTACCTCAACCTGCCATGGCCCATATAAACCAGACCTCAGGGTTCCCTAACCTGCCAAATCCTACTTCAACCCCTGTACGCATGACATCACAGCTAAATATTTATGATAATTCTGACTTGCTGGCATCGTCTCATACAGTATTTGCACACAATTTAAACTTGAGTTGTGTTATCAATCACAGTGAATGAACCGGATTCAAATTCTGTCAGTGTTCCATTATTGTTGCATGATAATTCAGTTTGAGTGCAGATTAATTTGAAGCGTCTACACTGTATTACCTATGCAACTTGGATAAAAATGAATGCTGACTTGATGTTCACTGTGATGGATTACACAAAGTTACACAAGTTTCATGTCTGTTGTTTGAATTTTATACCGTTCAGAAAAGGGACAGTCCTCCAAATCTACGCATGAAGTTGAGTAACTGGCACTCTAAAAACAACTTAGAGGTCTTAGAGCTTACAGATTTTTAACAGAACCTACAATACAAAACTGTTGGCGTGGAATATGAACGGCACAAGAAGTATAGGGAGTGTCTGAAGACTCTGTCAAGCTGCATCATCCATTCTTTTTTTAAATATGTCTCCATGCCTCTTCTATGTTTTCCTTCAACTTTTTGCTGAAGATAGCTGCCTTTGTCTGGAAAATACACTGAGGAGAGCGGTAACAGTGAACTAAAACAGTAAAGTTGCGGGTCTTAGAACCAAAACAATGAGCTGAAAGATGATAAAACATCACACAGAGCCAGGAGAGCTGCACAGTTGGGTAGTAACATAATTCTCTGTGGGTATCTCACTACTAATGGCCCTCTGAAAGTTGCACATATTTCCTAGTGTTGAAGTATTGATTAGTGCAGGTTTAAAGATGCTAAAGCTAAGACACAGCCTTTTATCCCAAGTGTATATGTTTTTTTTAGCCTTCAGCTACATTCTTATATGTAATAATATGTGTGTTAATAAGAAAAATGAATGTATACAGGGGCTCAAGACACAGAAGATCCATCTATGATTGAGGACCTGTGTACCCGCTACCATTGTATTCAGTATTCTCAGTTGGGTAGTGTGTGTTATGTATCACAGCTGGCTGTGACTGGGACAGTAGAGTATAATAAATCACAGAGAAAATTAGCCAGCAGTAGATGTACACTCATCCATTCAGTCTTACTGTCTCTTTGTGCATTATTTAGCCCCTTGCCAAACACTGAAACATTGAACTTGCATACTCAAATACACCAGGGACTCAAAGTATGCATGGATGCACTCTGGGATGTTCACAGGAAAACACACGCTGGCAAGTACACACATGCACACACACACACACACTGAGGCACACACAGATAGGATGCATGCAAGCTGTGTGGGTACCTACTGGTTCATGGACAACACACACACACACACACGCACACACTCCCCAGGGGTTTGGAAGCCCAACGTGAAGCAGACATATGGAGATTCTCCACATGATCCTCTTCCTAATCATGTGGAGCAGACGGAGACTGTAGCATCAGCAACAACCAGCAACCTGCTTTACATGATTTATTACACTGACACACATAAGCTATCAAACACTTTGTGTGTGTGTCTGTGTGCATGAACATCTCGCTGTAAGTCCATGCATCTGGCACTCTGGTGAGCAGCAAGAGTCAATTTTAGGAAGATGACAGACTGTGTGTGTCTGTGTGCTCACAGTCAAGAAATTAGTCTAGACATCGTACTCGTCTAGACTTTTCCCATAACTTTCATAAACATATTACATTTAGCACGCGTACGGTATAACACATGTACAGTACACACATACATGTATCTTCTGCAACACTGCCTCCTTCAGATTAAGTTAATCTATCATGTGCTTTGGAAAATACAGTTTAGAGCAATTGGTACCTAGCTACGTTCACAGACATTTTTTTTTTTTGCCCAACCCATGAGAGTTCTGTTCTTGAGAACCGTTCAGACAGAGCACAAGGTGAATTTTAGACGTGACACAGTTTAATAAAAAGTTATATTTTAGGATGTGAGCGAAGAAAATATAGCTGAAAAAGGTGAGGGGGCGTAGTGATGAGTTCTAGGCTCAGTCAGAGGGTAAGCTGCTACACAAACACCATTGAGTCCATTTCTAGATAGTGAGGAGTACTGCACAGAAGTTGGGACAGCATGAATATATTCAGTGCACACAGAGAGGTTGCACCGGGGAAGTGATGATTCATGTTGGAACCATATTCAGTTTTTGAATTTAGGAAAATGCATGGAGGATAGTGAATGAATATGAAGTAAATTAATATGAAAAGAGATAAATAAATATAAAAGTTGAATGAGGTAGAGGAGGCTCACCAGGGAAAGCTGAAGAACAATGCTCCTTTCTTTCATGACTACCACTTCTTCGATAACAAAATTAAGGAGCTGGAACTGCTTTGCTCCCTGAAGGAGGTCCCACTCGATTTTAGCGAAAACTGTTTTGATTGTGTGGTTCTAAGGAGCCTGACATTTCTGTGACATATGATGCCTCTCCCATTTTTTAAGTTAATGAATTAAATATTTGTGTGTGGGTTAGATGGCAGAAGAGAGTTTTTAGACAACGCATATATGATGTGATATGATGTGTTTTGGAAATGTTTTTGAACCCTCAACCAGTTCATGGCATAGATGACATCACAATTATTCTGATGAGCCAGTTTCTGTGCATGCTGACTGAATGTGTCGGCAACTAAACACCTAGCCTCAGTGGTTAAAGTTGGTTGACACGATTTTTTTATTTAAAAAAAATAAATCTATGCAAACTATAAAAACATTTTTTGATATATTGTTGGGTAATATGTATGTTGATGTTGTCAAATCAGTTTGATCATGCCATCATAAAAGCTCAATCAGTGTGGAGTGCATGCTTGTCAAGAAAGTGACAAAAGTATAGTGAACAAAAGGAGAGTTTAATAACAAAGTCAGGAAAAAGAACCAAAGAAAAAAAAATGGCTAAGTAAATCCATCAATCCAAGAAAAGTCAAATTAAGAGAAGCAAAAATCCAGAACTGACACAGATGAGAAGAAGCACAAAGACGGAACAAAGCACTGGAGAACTGACAAAGAAAACCCGACAAGTGAAACTAAGGCAGGGTTAAACACACAAGTGAAGACAAGATGACAAGACACAGGTCAAACTAATCAAGCTGGAACCTTCAAAATTGGAAACAAAAAAAGTAACACAAGACACAGCAGGAAAAACTATTTCAAGATAAAACTGGATACACTAAACAAAACGCTTTCAGTCCCCATTTTAACATTTAAGTGAGACGATGGTCTTTCTCTGACCTAAACCAAACGCTTTAGAATAACCTAAACATTACTATTAAAAAACTTAACCATGCTTTAGTTGCCACATGCAGATATTATAGGAAAATGAAGAAACTGTCAGGCGAGGGGTAAAGAATTATTATCTACATAAATTTTTTTTCCGTTTCTGGATAAACAGAATCTGTTTAGTACCAAAAAACATGAAAGTAGAACTAAACATATTGTTTGTTTAAAGAAGCCTCATTGAGCTGAACTGAAATGGGGGACTTGTGTTTGTAGGTGTGTGTAGGTGTGTGCTCACAGTGTATTTTTAACGCGCTCAGGTATCCTTCAACATGACTAATTACACGAGGGTGACCTGCACATGGACGCGTACACATATGCACACACCCTTTCTGTTTTTCTACCTCCCCCCACCACCACCACCAGCACCACCACCACCAGCCAGCTGCTCTGTTTTTGTTAACATCGGCAGTTTTCAAGCGCGCGCGCACACACACACACACACACACACACACACACACACACACACACTGGCCCGCCATATCTATTCATACAATCCATGGAGACACGCAATCCATGGAGACGATTCATGTAGCAAGAGAATAAACGAGTGCAGGAGCAGATAACGAATGAACCTGCGCCAGGCTGGTGTGTTACTGTAATGAGGCCAGGGACAGCTTTGTGCTCACCTTGTAGTTTTTACACCTCCTCCCCTCCCTCTCCTTTTTTTCTCTCCTCTTGTCACCTCCCCTCCCTCTCTCTCCCTTGTCCCTTCTCATTGCCCCTCCTCATCTCTGTGCCTCTCTTCTCCTTATCGCCACCTTGCTTAAACTCTTCTACTGTCCTCTACTCTTTTATGTCCCAGTTGCTCTCCTCTCCCTCTTTCTATCTCCCCTGTTCCTCCTTTCCTAGCTCTTCCACTTTTCCCTCTTTGCCCTCTGTTGCTTCTAATACCCTCCCCTCCTTTCCTAATTCCACTCCTCTCACTCTCCTCTTATCTGCTCTTTAGCTGTCCTCCACTTGCATCCACCCAACTTTCCTCGACCGTATCCTCTTCTTTTTCCTCCTTACCCTTCCCTGCACCTCACCCATCCTCTCCCCTCTCTTCCCTAGGGGGGCCTACACTATGAGTTGGCTCAGGTAGATTAATTACATGCAGTGACATGGAGGAGCTGGCCAGAGGCTTCAGTAATGAGTCTGATTACTCATCTCCAGCAGCTCCGGGCGCTCAGGGGAGGGAAGTCAGGACGGCAGGCCAGCAGAGAGGCCCCTCAGTTGGGGGAGAGCAACTTTTACCTACAGGGTTGCACCAATAAGGCGTTTTTAAGAGTGCTGGTGCCACCCTTTTTAGATCAAAGCTATACCAGGAGTCAGTACCCATGCTCAGACATGCCCATGGTCAATATGCTGTTCAATGCAGTATCCAAGATCAAATATTTCAACCAGAAGAGAAGGGTTTCTTGAGGACAAAGCCAAACCTGACCACATATATGTTCAGAGCTGTAATCAATTATTTGAGCAAGCTGTTGGCCAGCAGGACAAGAGTCCAAACATCTAATCACCAGTAGACCAGAGGAATGCCTAGTATGGAAGAAATCCTACATGGAGGCCAAAGAGGTATCCCAGAGTGGGATGGCTGAGAGACAAAAACATAATTAAATGCAGGAAATGTGGAAAACATGAGCATGGATAATAAATCACAAACACAAAATACAGCAACAGTCTTTCAGTAAGCCAAGTTTTTTTTTTTTAAAGAATGATGATTTAAGGTCAATTGCCTAATTGCTTTCAGTCCATGAATCAAAGCAATTCACATTATCTTAGGAAATACATGCTCATTAGATATAGTTATGTTACAACCCATTGCATGTCAGTATATTGGTTTAACCCTGCTCCAGAGATACAGGAAATACAATAAATATAATCATATTCACTTTCACACACACACACACTCAGAATCTGCTGTGTGAGGCGAGTGAAATGTTCTGACATTGTGGTGAGATATTTCCTGTAGCAGTTTATGGACAAACAGAAGGGATTTTTTAGCATTTGTCTTCTTCGTCTCATCAGCATACTGTATTAAATGTTTGAGATACCCATCACTCGATGTTCAAACAGAGCCTCTAAAACATTGTCGTTTGGTGAAGAAAGCTTCAGAGAATAGCTTCAGCAGTGTTCCATAATTAGATGTACTTTTCATACCACAGTTGTTATTATCATGACGGCAGAGTGTCTGTCATTTTCAAAAGGTGACTGTCTAATTTTGGAATAAAGCGCCACATCTGTCTCTCAGTTAGACTTCTGTCAATCAAAAAACTTAAAGCACACTTCCATTGAGAAAAAGATAAAATAATAGATGATGACAGTGGCCCCTGAAATAATATCACTGTGTTGTTGATAGGGACTTTAGAGGAAGTTTTTGTGGATATGTAGATGCATCGTCCTTGTAAACTGAACTCTAAGTCTTGGCAAAATGCCTGCATTGAATATCAGATGCCACCAACACTTCTAAATCTCATTAAAGAAGAATTTTAAATTTCAGAGGTCAGAGCAGAGGAATACGTGGTGACTGACAACACCAGTGTGATAAATTATTAAAGTGTCAGGTCAATGTTCTCCTGATGCGGCTCTATTACTTTTTTAAGTTTTAGGCATGCTGTTGGCATGGCTCTAGGGATGGCAAGTTTGGTTGGTCCACCATGTGGTTCACATTGTAATATCTCAACAATTATTAGATGGTTTGCCATGAAATATGGTGCAGCCATTCATGGTCCTCAGAGGATGAAGCCTGTTGACTCTGGGAATCTGACTTTTTCTCTAGGGCCACCATGAGGTTCATTTCTGGTTTTGAGTGAAATGTTTTGACTACTATTGGACTGACTGACAAAACATTTGGTACACAGATTCATGTGCTCGTTAGGATGAATTGTATTAACTTTGGTGGACCCCAAACTGTCAAGCTCCATCATCAGGTCAAAGGATTATGACCAAAAACTAATGACCTCAGCTGTACAGCCTCAGCTGCACCTTGTGTTTAGTGTTTATTAGCAAGAATTTGCATGCTAACACACAACATTGAGATGCTTAACATGGTAAACACAGAATGTGAGCATTGTAATTTAATAAGCATGTTAGCACACTGTTAGCATTAGCTATAAACAATGCGGAAAAGCCGCCTCACATAGTCACTAGCTAGCCCTTAATTGGTTTCAGCGTAACTTGTCTTCCTTTCCGAAATCCTGTTTTACCATCTTCCACCTTCTGTTGCTTTAAATCATTCTAAAACTCATCTTTTACACCAAAGTGTCCCCCAGGAAGTGATTTAGACAATGGGTATGACTTGGTGGCACGGTGTTGTGGTGTCACAGTGTGGTTTGTGTCGGCGTTTTAAGCCATGTGACAGTATGAATAAAGCATGATGTGGCAGGCAGCAGGGTGGGAAGGGACTGACAAGAGAACAAGCTCACCCAGTGTTTTGGTGAAGGCAGACAAGTCAAAACCCTTAAAGTTTAATGGGGGCCACGCCGCAGAGAGAGGAGTTGTATATGCGCAAGTGTGTGTGTGTGGGTCCTGTGGTTTCACTGGGACTGGAAGCAGCCATAGACAGGCCTTTAAACAGTGGGACGTAATGGTGATGCTAATAAAGTCAGCAGCCCAGCTCATGTGTGATGGATCAGGGTCACACTGAACTAGTGGGAAGGGAATAAGACCAATCAGCTTTTCCTTTGTGGCAAAAGAGTGTTTTGGTTGAATCCCTCAGCTCTAGAGCTGCTGACCTGCCAGAATCCTGTGGTTTTATTGGTCTGTTTTTTTCTCAGCTTCTTAACTGTCTCAATAGAGATCCAGACTTCCCACATTCCTCCTTCTGTGGCTGCTTACAATGTCTCCTTTTTCCTTTTTGCTCTCGTTTAGGTTCCGTCTATTTCATCTCCTTCTCCTCAAGGCTTTGGGCTGAACCAAAACCACTACTGATCTGAAATAACACCATCGTTTTCTTTGATCAAGGTTTATATTTGTAGCTTATCTACTTTGCTGAAATACAGACAACCCATGCAGCTCATTACTTTTAAGTAGACCCACCCTTTTAGTCTATTAGCGCCAGCTTTACAGATTCCATGTCTACAAATCTGTGTTACAGCCTCGCAAAAGGACCAATAAAGATTAAATGCTACTGGAGTGTCCTGATGGCAGAATGGTTGAGGCGTGTTTTGTGCCAGGTGGCTGCAGCATCCCTGTTTTGATTCCAGATGTGATCCTTTGATGCGTGTTGTGCCCCAATCCGTGCCAATGTCTGCCTCTGTATAATCCTATATAATAAAGGCAAAAATTCCACACACACAAAAAAAAATCTTTCGAAAGCAAAAAAGATTAATGCTACTGCCATGTGAAGTGGATGACTCAAAGTGCAGACACTGGATCCGTTGATGGATGTCAAGTCGACATATCCTATTTATTTTCTATGGAGAGCAAAAGATCTGACCGTGTGGTGCATGATTGATAGGCTGAGGTGAGTTGACCGACCGTTCGCTGTATCTAAATTTTCATAAACACGACTCGCCCTCAACGTTATGCAAATGAAGTCCATCCAGCGCAGAGCCCCAGGTTAGCGAAACTCAGATCAAACTGTAAAACCAGACAGTGCTGATAAAATATGAATCCAGGTTCTGTTATTGCATTGCCTATTTCTTACCTCAAATGGGTTCAGAAACCTATTTTAGTGAACTGTTCGGCTGTAATACAACAACGTTTGTGACCTGGCCACCCAACTCTGGATCCTCTGTGTCTGCACGATTAGATTAAATCAGATGATACCAAAGTATCTCTGCAGGTATGCATTATTAGTGTGTGTTATTATAAAGTGTGCTGAAAACAACCATCCTAAAACTTTCACATGTTTTTTTTTAGCTAACAACAATTTCAAACCGATTGCATTTTTATCATGTTTTAAATGAATGTATCTCCATCCTGTTCACTGCCAATGCAAATGTTCTTACTGAATGTCTGAATGACAACTCTTGCAAGATTAATGTTTTTATGGTTATGTTTAGGCAATGCAAAACACTTGTAAACTTAATACAGAAAAAAAACTAAATACAGAAAACATCAGTGCTGGTTTGAAGCCCCAGAGACAATGTGTAGACTTCTTTGAGGTTTGACCAAAACCACAATATTTTGTCTGTTAGTAGTAGTAGTTGTAGTAGTAGTAGTAGTTTCTTTTATCCATGACTACAGTCTTTTCATAACTGTAACCAAGCTTTGGTTGCCAAAACATAACCAAACCTTGATCAGAAAGATCATGGTTATATAACTTCTCCAGAATCAATTTCCAGTGCATTCCCATTTACTTTGACATCCTCCCAATAACATCAATGCAATATAGGGTCAACATAATGAATTTCAAAAAGACAAAAAAACAAAAACAAAATATAATCCAATCACATTTATGTCAAAACAAATAAATGCATTTTTGAAAACACAGGGTTATTTACTATGTCTGCTTGTGTGTTTAACTTCAGAGTTTGACTGTATCTACACACAGGACATCATCTCGCATCTTATTCACTCCTGGGAATAATGTTTGGTATTTTAATCATGGTTGTGAATCAGAGAAGAGTGGAGGAAAGTGTGTGTGTGTTTGTGTGTTTGTGTGTAGGTGTGTGTGTGTGTGTCAGGCCCTGTTACCCATTTGGGATGGTCGAGTCCCGTCTATCAAATCCACTGTGTCAGAGCAAATTGGAAATGCCAATTTCACTTTACACTGCTCTGTATCTTATCTCTCCCTCACCCTCATCCCACCACTTAGCTCATGCTTAAATGAATAAGGTCCTCTCACATGTCTCCCAGTGTCCGATTTCAGTCTGCTTTCACCTCTCCGGCCACTTGTCTTCCTCCTCTCCGTATTCTTCCCATCACCACCCCCCCACATTTTCCTTCCCTTCACCTGACTTACCCTTCCTCCCTCCAGTTTACCTCATATCCTCTGCTACCTTTCCCCATTCCTGTCTCCATTCTTCCATGCCCATTCAGCTGTAACCCATCTGTTATTTCTCTGTGTGTATTTATGAAATATGTCTGTTTTGGTAAATATGGATTTATGCATGTGTGCATGCTCGGCTGTATTGCTGTCTGCAATGAACAAGCCGGGGCGAATCACTATGCAAATGAAACAATATCTCATTCAATTCCCAATTTGCATTGAATCCATTATAAATCAACAATTTCTCACACGCTCCTTGTCTTTCTGTGTCTGTCTCAGTACGACTACGAGGGCAGTGACATCAGTGACCTACCAGTCGACCTCTCCGTGGTGTGGAATGGAATCTTTGTCATTGATAACCCATCCAACATCCAAGGTACAACATCTTCTTTTCTCCGTGTAACCTTCCCTATTTTCCACTCTCACTTTTTAGTGGAGCATGCAGACATTGTTGCTCGGCAAAAATTTGAATCAGTCCTGGTTGTTTATCTGTCTGTAATGATTTTCTGTGAGGCTGTGTGCAGTTTTTCTCTTTCATAAGAAATCTGTAATTTCAGTTTTTGACAGCCATCAGGGAGAAAGGTGAAAGTGTGCCATCCGTTTGGAAAAACACTATTCTTGTCTCGTGAATAAAAGAGGGGCAGAGGGAGTGATTGATGGATGGCGATGATAACAAACAAAACATCCAACACAGAAATTAATAGGGATGGATGTTGGAGAGGAAGATAAACAAATGGTGAAACCAATAGGCAGAAGGAAGGAAGAAGGGGAAGAAGGATGGGTGGATGACAGGTTGATAAATGCACCATGTAATGGCAGGGGGTAGATGAGAGTAAAGGGATTGATAAAGAAAAACATAAAGCGACATGGAGGGATGGCATTTATTATTTTTAATCACTATTTGTGCATGAAGTGGAAAACAATTACCATTTCCAAATTCTTTATCAAGTGTAATATATTGGGTGGTGGAGGCTAATGATTTTAGACGTCCCATTACACAAGATAATATAAGTCCTGCTCTCGAGTGTGTCATACAGTCTTTTGCACCAAATTTCCATGTCTGGAGTCAGATTAACTAACCCTTCTTACTCTATCGTCTTCTGTTTTTTTTCTATCCTGTTCACTATTCCCTTCAGTCTTTAGATGAGACGCGTGCACGTTTTTTTAATCTCACATCCTTTGTTTTCCATCTGACCTCGTTTTGCTAAATGTCACACATGCAGTTCATTTTGCAGATTGCTTAGAGAATTAGTTGCTTATTGGTCAGGACCTATTTTTTCTGCCTGTGCTATTATTTTTTTATGTGCTCCTGTAAGGTTTCAGTCTGTCTGAGATGAAAGATCCTTCCTGGGGATTCGGTGTCCTGAGAGTTAGCATGATAAATGGCTGCCACAATGAAATAAATAATAACGGTTTCCGTGCAATTAAGACTCTTCCTAGCTCAGATGGTTACTCAATTGAACGATATAAGCCTGTGTTTAGTGAAACATCCACTCAGTACTGGTATCAAGTAATTCTGCACATTGCATTTTGATATTTATGTGGCAAATAGAGCTCATCAAACATTTATGAAATAGTAGGACATATATTATTTACTGCTGTCAATGCCAATATTATCTGTAAAATGACAATATTTTAGTTGCTTGGAGAACATGATTGAGTTTTTTGAGTAATTTAATGTTATTTAAGGTTAGTTAAATCAAATTCTGTAACTCTGTTTCACTGTGTCTAATCTTAGTATTAAGCTGTAAGGACTTCATAAGGCTAAATTACTCATATTTAATTGGTTGTGCAGGAGTAAATATTGTTATTCCAACTCGAACTTCAAACAACCCAACAGAGATTGCCCAGGGTTCTTTTTTGGTACAAAAAGCACCAACAACTTGTTGCTGTTCTGATCTTGCAATCTTAGTTAGCCGTCAGTCCATATAACTTTATGACTATGAACATGAAACCTACTTCAACTTAAAGGTAAAATTTCTAGCCACACTGTTGCTATATGGTTTGGAGTGTTTGTTCAGTCCACCTCTTTGATTTAGACTTAAAAGATCGATCAGATGGATTGCCGTGGAAGGTTTGTACAGGCATTCATGTTCCCCAGAGGATGAATCCTATTGAGTTTGGTGATCCCCGATGATGCCCAATACTTTGGTTTATAACCTTTATTACCGTCAGCCTCATCTGCACTTTGTGTTTTGTTCTAAGAATCTAATGTTACCATGCTAATATGCTTAAGTAAGACAATGAGCATGGTGAACATAATTGCAAGACATCAGCATGTTAGCGTTGTCATTATGAGCCTCCAAAATTTAAATAATGGCTGAACATACACAGATTTGTTGTCTGTTATAGTTGCAAAACATAACATTTGGAGTCATGGAACATAAAAGTGAATCAACACGTACTCTACTTGTTGCTCTCTGATATTTCACAACATTTAGCTTGAAGTATTAAGGCTGTAACGGCACCAAGTTAATACAATTTAAAGACACAATCCTCACTTTTGTAATATAGCATCTCCAGATCCTCAAATTTCCTCACAGCTCACTGCTGATGTTTTGAAAATAAATACTGAAGTGAGCTAAGAGGAATCTTGAGGGATTTTAGGACACATCCAGGATGAGTGGCGTTTTTTTTTAAATAAAAGCCATAACATCAGTCCACACTTCAGATATGAGCCTTTATGTATACAGCAGAGTTATCCAGCTAACTCTTGAAACAGGTCCTAGGGATGTGTGCCACAGTGAGTGCTTTGCATGTGACAGCAATGGTGTTGAGCTCGGAGAGTTTGGGAGTGTGAAATCCAATGATCTTAGAGGCAGTGTGTGTGTGCGAACTAGACAAGTACTGTATGCTCCTGTTGTTTTGAGTAAGCAATGCTTGCTACTTGACTTTTTAGGTGGTAGAGAATTTATGCAGGCAGCATCCAAGGCCAGCAGTGCATGCATCACAACAAGCTAAAGAGAGACTTTTAAAACATGTGGCTATAGGTTATGGATGAGTAATGAATCAACAAGCCCGTCAACCCCCCTTTGATATATTATGCTTATTGTGCTAAAGCCTCACAGAAAACCTATTAGGATTACGGGTTCACTGCGATACTTGTGGTGTTAAAGGTCTAAAACTCCTTAAAAACATGAATTATAAAACCGTCCTCACTCATACAAATCTCATAAAGACCTTCTCCTCCTTTTTCTCTCCATCCTCCATTAATCCCTCCTTGCTCCATCCCTGTCTTTTTCTTCCTGAATTTTGCGCTGCATTATCCGTCTGTAGCACAGCCTCTCGGCCCTGGCCCAGCTTTGCCCCGGTGTAAAGTGGAGATGTTAATGTTAATTAAATCATTCATTTGGTTCAGATTAATTAGCGTCGCGCTACTTTTAAGCTGAGCCGTGGATAATCAGATTAGGCCGAGCGGAGGGGCCGAGGCGGGCAGATGGATAGGAGAGAAGCTCGCTTTGAAGTCCAGCCGCCGTCTGTCTGCTGAGGAGGAGGAGAAAGAAGGAGGGAGAAAGGCAGGGAGGGAAGGAGGTGGAGGAGGAGGAGGAGGGAGAAGATTCCTCCATGTTTTGTTCCTCCATGTTTTTTTTTCTGTTTTCCACTTTAGTTCATTTCAAATCTGTTTAGCTTGTGTGACAAGTTCTACCTTTGTGGTATCAATAGATAGATAGTTATGATAGAGATGAACAGGTGACGAATCAAAAATTGAAACCCTATCCTCTTGTTTGTGTGGGACTTCCTCTCCTCCGTGCTTGTTTCCCGTCTCTTTCTCATATTTTCTCTCATCTTCTCTCACTTCCTCTGGCTCTATCTGTTTCTCTGATTCCGTCGTCCTCACGGGCCCTCACCATCTTTAAATTCATAACAATTCTTGTTGCTGTTTTGTTAACAAGCGCAGCTAAAATTTATCCTCCCCCTCCTCCCTGCTTCCTTTCATCTCCCTGTCTTCTCAGGTGTTTTAATTATTTATTTATTTATCTATTTTTAAAAAAAAATAATTAATTTTTTTACTTTTAATGACTTTTTCCACTCCGCAGAGTTAAGGGAACATTTTTTTACACAACAAATTATCAACTCCCTATTGGCGTTAGAAGACATTACCTGTCGAATTAATTTCTGTAATATCCCTGTAGGTTGCTTGTTCATTTCTTTTTTTTTTTCCTGTTCTCTATTTATCTGTGGAAACAGTTATTTCCTCGTCGTCACAGCCTCCGAGTGACAATAATCACCTACTGAAGGTTTTCCGTGTTACGCGGGTGATTAACATTCATTTATGCTGTGCGTGCTCTCTCTCAGGCTAACACACTTGCTCACACGTATACTCCTGATAATTTTTTTGGCCTTTTTCCTTGTCACCGTTTTTTTTTTTTTCTTTTCACGTTAACAACTTCCACAACTTTCCATTTATCAGAAACGTTTCTCAAGCTGTATACGAAAACTTTTCCAATTAAAGCAACTATAGTTTATGTAATTAAATCATGCGTCAAGTTAACTGCTATTTAAACATGCACCTCACTCTCCTGGTGAAAATGGAAGAAAGTTTGTACAAGTGTAACCTCGGTGTAAATAGACCTTTTTTCACAGCAGACATGAAATAGTAGGGTTAACACAGGTGTTTCCGGTTATGCTAATTAAGGCTCCGTTCCATTTTTTGCAGCAGAGACTTTTCAAATGAGCCAACATGCACCACTGCAGCACCCTGACCTGAATGGAACACAACCCTAATTAGTATCATTGGTAACACCTATGTTTAGCTAAAATGGCTGCTGTGAAAAAAAGGTCTACTTAAATAAGAAGAAACACGAAGCTACAGCCAGCAGCTAGTTATAGCCTAGCCTATAGACTTAAAACAGCTAGTCTGGCTCTGTTCATAGGTTAAACAAAGAAATAGATTACAATTTTCAGCTTCCCATCATTTTAAACCAGGTAAAATTAATATCAAGCAATTGTTTGGGTGCTAACGAATTAAGCTAGAAAGCTAGAAGTGCAGAAAACCCCGACATGTTTTAGCTTCAGACACAGCTTCATAGCGAATGCCAACAGAGCCGTGCAAGCCCAGCGGTAGGAAAGAACTAAGCAAGAAGCAAGTTTTGTTAAACCTTCAAAGAGTGCAAGGTAAAGTGACAATAGGGAGCTACAGTAACACTGCGGCTGTGTTAGCCTCCGCTTAGCTTTTTCTCATGGTGGGATGCTTTCATTGCCCTTTTTGAAAAGCTGAAACACTAAATAATGAGAAAAGAAATTGTAACAGGGGTGTGACTTTCTTCGTAGTATAACATTGTCTTTCAATAAAATCGACTGCTCCTGCTGCTAACTGAAAAAATAGCTGTGTTAAATTAGCCACGGTAACGTTTGCTCATTTTGGGTTAGAAACATTTAATGGAAATTGCAAAATTCTTATTTGGTGAACCAACTCCTAATATTAACTATATTATTTTTTCTTTACTTGAGATTCAGCAAAAGGAAATGTGAAGTCATAACCATGGTTTATAAATTCAACTCCAGTCATATCAAATCTGTCTCACTTCCACTCTCTCTGTCTCTCTCTCTTTGTCTCCCGGCCAGCCCATCTGTACAAATGCAGAGCGTTGCGGGACAGCTGTGGTATGTGCCTGAAGGCTGACCCCAGGTTTGAATGTGGTTGGTGCGTCCAGGACAAGAAGTGCTCCCTCAGACAGGAGTGTACCGGTGGAGGAAATTCCCACCTCCCGCTGCAACTGGCTGAAGGAGGAGGATGGATGCACGCCACCTCTGGAAACAGCCGCTGCACCCACCCCAAGATTACTAAGGTGAGTGTGTGTGTTTGATATCAGTTTCTGGTCCATTGCTGAATGCATACTTACATTTAAAGTTATTTTAATGGCCCGCAAAAATGAACAAAATCAGATGAATAGTATGCACTGCACACTTGCTGGCTGTTCCACTGCTTAATTGGGAATGGTTGCCAGGTGGACAGGAAGAGACGGACAGTGCTGGCTTCTTCTCAGGCAGAACATTGTGTTCCAAATCAAAGAAAAGTTTGTTGAGGAAATCTCTTTACCATGGTCCATCAAAATACAACAACCTGTACATTTAGTTTTACCTGCTCTAACATAACTAGAACTTAAACCTGTAGATTAGTGTGGTTCCAACTGAAACACTGAAGCCCAGTCAGTAGGTTTTAGATCATATTAACTCAAGCTACAGTCACATTTATAATTGACTGTTTTACTACCACCATCCAAAAAAGAAAGTTCTTAACTTCACTTCAGTGATACCAGGGTCTAGTCCTGTGTTCCAAATTTTCTTTTGGTGTTACTGTCCATTGGTTAATATTTAGATCTTCATGTTTCACTTGCTATTAAATCATTTAAATATTGGTTTTGCGACTGTCTTTTAATTCTCAAAATTTGGACAGTTCACTGCATTACTACTGCATTAAAACATCCTTCTGGTGTTCTGTTAACTCGTCTGGTAGAGCATGTGCCCCATGAATCAAGGCTGAGTCCTTACCGCAGCGGATGGGATTCGATTCTGGTCCAGGCCCTCTGCTGCCTCCCCTGTCTGTCCATCTGTCACTGGCTAATAAAACATAACAAAAAAAACAACAACAGCTGCTCTGGATAGGCTTTTACCAATAGAAATGACTATACATAGCCATAAACCATTATAATAGGACCAATAAGTACATCATTATATAGAACATAAATAGAAGATGGTGAGTCACAACTAAGAAATATTTTCTCTATGAACTAGTGATACAAATGAACATTAGCAGAAATCAAAACCTTCTCTTGGAGGAATATCGTGGGCTGCTTCATCGCCTGCTGCACAAAGCTTTTATTTCTACATATTACACATGCAAACACAATGCACAATGCTTGATGCTGCTCATTCTTCCAGCTCTGGCTGCCATGGCAGGCACATTTGGCTGTAGATGAAACTTGGCAACAAAAATTTGCCAAATTTTGACTTTTGTCATGATGGTGAGAACCAAACAGATGATGCCAAGTTTGGCAAATATCAATGGCATGATCTGTTGTTCTTTTTTACAATGAAGACCTGTTGGAGAAAAACTGGATTTTCTCACTGTTCACTGACTCAGTCCATGCAAATATATGTACAGTTTTGAAGCTGCTAAGTAAAGTCAACCTAATTCTACACAGTTTCACTCAGCAGAGGCCTCGCAGCTGGTGGCAAATTAATAAAACAAACATCAACAGTCGGCAAAAACCAAAAGAAACTCTTCTAATCAAAACTCCCTCCAACATTACAGTTCTAAAATCACCTGCAAAGAAAAGCAGTGCGGCTTCTTTGAGCGCCGCATCATAATCCCGTCAACTTGTGAAGAGTATAAAGTCACCTGCGGAGATCCAAGGCTGGTAAACCTTGATAGGCCATTTCGTCAGCTCTCTTTCTTGAAGCCCCCGTGGTCACGAAAGCCCTACGTGTCCTGAACCCAGAATGAAAGCTGCTCTATTTTAATGTGTTCCCATGTTGGGACCTTGTGCCTGCCCTTGGCACAGAAATGGTATTATTACTCACTGTTACATCAAACTGGTACTCCAGAGACAGAGGCACGCAGAGGGTTTGTTTGGTTTTGATTTTCTTCTTTTCTTTTTTTTTTGTTTTACTGTCTCCTTGTATCATGTTCATTTTTGTCTGTCTCTCTGTGTATTGATGCGTTCGGAAGACTGTGAGGGTCAAAATCTAGTTTTGGTCAAATGGATTTTTTTTTAGATTGATTCATGTCTGTTTCCCTTGTTTATGTTTTGTTGGCAGATCTTTTTCTGTCTTGGCTTTCAGTGAATATTTGACAAAGTAGTCTGAATCAGAAAAAACTTCACTATCCAACAAAAAAAGGCATCAGAAGCTAATTTCTTCCATAGCAGGTACAAAATTGTGTGAATAGGATAAGATATTTATGCTCGATCCACCGCAAATGAACATTTAATGGATCAGATGATTATCTTGATATTAATGGAGTAATCTGTGTCACTTCAGGATATTCCCACTTAGTCTTATCTATTCTCATTTGTTGAAAGAGAAGTAAGACTCATTAAAGCCTTAGTTCTTTATCAAATTACTAAAGTCTAACAATTGTTTCTCTTTCAGTTGTCTGTTTTACACTTGTTAGCTAAGTTTCATGAGAACTTGAATGTGAATATGTGTGCATTAAACATTGCATTGGCATTGGTAAATGCATGTACACTTGAACAAAGGTGTACTTAGCTGTTTGTCTCTGTATGTGCATGTTGTCTGGATTTGTGTTTTTGTGCAAACACAAGGGCATGGGAAGGAGAAGAGCGAGTAAGAGTGATGTGTTTTTATATTATGATAATAATACAAGTGGAGTGAGGCTGGGAGTAATAAATGCTGAAAGAGTTATGAAAGCAAAAAAAAGTCATGTTGATATCCAGGAGATGTCTCTATTCTCATGATTCACTGAGTCTTTTATTAACATTCATGTTAAATCCAGTACTGATACATGTGCTATTCCCTGAACAGTCTGTTGACTTGAACAGGCTAATTAAAACAATTACACTACAATTAAGTACATCAGTTCTTTTTCAAGAGGTAACCCACATAATTCTGATTATGTAATCACGTGATGGGTAGATTTCTCCATCAAAACTGACAATGTGAACATACCACAGCTTGATTGTTAGACCATCAAAGGTTGGGCTACTTTATGCAGTAGATGGTTAGGGTTGGATCATAAAGATTTAGGAAGGAGCAGGTTTATTAGTCTCTGTGGAAACACTGACTGCAACATGATCCTGATACATACTGACTGCCCTGTATGCACACAGTGTACATGTTAATCAGTGGTAGGAGAAGTATTGAGATCCCTTACTTAAAGGGATAGTTTTACCCACAGTAGACAGTGGTCAGCATGTTACCAGTTTGGAGAAGCAGACAGAAGTCCTAGAGAGCAATGCACTGCTGTGTACAGGGTCAGCAGAAAAATGTGTTTTAGCCACATAAAAAAGGCTCACCTAAAAAAAAATCAATATCCGTTTAAGTGTACACTACAGTGAGCATGTTATCACCACTTTACCTTGCAGTCAGATCTGTGGCGTAATTCTCTGTGTGCGGGCAGCACCGTAGGGCTTAAGTGTAGGAATACGTAAATTCTGTGGTTGAAACAATGTAATGCCAAGGATAAAGGGCTGTCTGATGGCAAGTAAAAACAGTGAGAATATGCTCAATATGGCATACACTTAAACAGATATCGATTTTTTTTTTAAGTGGGCCTTTTTATGTAGCTAAACTATGTTTTTCTTCTGACCCTGTCCACAGCAGTACTTTGCTCTCTAGGACCTCTGTCTGCTTCTCTAAACTGGGACACAGGGACACTGACCACTGTGTAATTATGCATCAGGACCTCCTACAACCCCCACAAACTGTAAAATAGTTCCACTACATGTGAAATTCCTGAATTTAAAACCATAAAAAGTTGAATAAAAGTATTAAGGATTACCAGCAAAATGTACTTAAAGTATCAAAAGTAAAAATACTCATGTTAACTACTTTACTGTTGGGTATTTCCATCTAGAGCAATGCATCATACTCTATAAGATCATATGTTTGCCGTCCTGAACCAAGTATCTTCAAAAAGTCAGCATTTCTTAAACTAAATAAAAACAGCCTTTTTCAGCTTTGTAATGAGGCATTTTTCAGCTAATCCAAGAGGGTTTTTAAACAGTTTGTTTGTCTTGAGAATTTTCTCAACGCACAACAGAACACCTAATCCTTCAATTCATCAGAAACACTCAAATTCAAAATCACCAAATGGTGGTACATGGATTTAACTAGACAGGAAGGGTGTGAAAACTGTAATCTGTAAAGTATCAACTGAAGCTGTCAAATAAATGTAGCGGGTTGATGTAAATTGAAAAGAATGGAAATACTCAATAGTTCCGTATTCTTAAGTACAATACATTTCGCTACTGCTGGCAGTAACTCCACATTAAAAGAGCAAACCAGCAGCTGGGTTACTGAGTCAGCTGAAATGATCCGATTAAAAACAAGAATCTTTAAATAATATTAGAGTCTCCAAACATCTAAAATCAACTGTTAAGAAACAAGATATTCCCAATGTGGTATTCCACAGTTTTTCAAATACTGGAACATGATAACTACACTTATAGATCATTTGAGCAAGAAAAAAAGGCATTTCCCATACTCCCTGTTTGCTTCAAATGCCTTAGCAGAATTCCCAAACTATTTCCTCACCACATAAACAACTTTCCCAGTTTCTAACATCTGCCGGCCTTCCATGGCTCATGCTGTTCGTTACCACTCAGACCACAGCGAGATCAACCGAACACACACACACACACACACACAATGTGTGTGAATGTGTGTACAGGCTGGATGACAGACTACTGGAAAACCACTGCTATAATATTGATGATTTGATGTGGCTACCATGTGGTTAGGACTGCAATATAAAGGCCACAACGCCACAGAGCGACGCCACAGCACTTTACCTCCAATGGATTCTTGGTTAGTTGTATTCAAAACAATCGGCCAAATGCAGGAAGGAAAATTATGTCAAAGAGGAAAAGATTAATTGGAGTTTCAAAACTGTAAGCAACCTTAGACTACAGAAATATAAGGACAAACTCCTCTCCAGCTTTGAGGTGTCTTAAAATTGGAGAACAATGGACTTGTTAAGCAGTTTTGCAGAAAAACACAGTTGAAATAGATCTATTCCCCTTAACTTGTGCTAACTGTGCTGTCTCGTGTAGCCTCAATGTTGACTAAAGTGACCAGCAGCCGGATACGCACATCATTAACGCACGTCATTAATGGTTGGTTATTCTAACAAATAGCTAACAAAGAAGTCAGTCAGACTGAATAATAGAGTAGTAAAAAATTGCCAGTCAGTCTGAGTATCAGGCTATTAGCTGATCTGCTCCAGGGTTTGGTGGTTAAGGGCTAGTAGCTGGAAGAGACTGTTCTACACATCCAAAATCATTTGTGGTCCTAGATCAGTTTGGCTGCTTACGAGGAACGATTATATCTCTTATCCTTTTTGCAGTAATGCCCAATGGCTTGTTAGTTAGCACTTGAATGTGGTTGTGTTGTTACAGATCACTATCCACCCAAAACTGCCTGAGGTCCGCTGTCAGCTTCAGGGCGTCTGTACTTTACATTCCCCAGAGCGTGGTGGTTATGTGCTTGAATGTAGCCGTGTTGTGTCAAATCACTGCAACATGAGTCCAAAGCTGCTTGAGGTCCCATTTCCACACTGTGGCGTCTGCCTGCATGCCCACAGGCTCAGTGAGCACTGGTTATCTTGTTATGTGGTGCCATACTTTTATACCTCCAAGAGTTTCTGAGGTTCCAATGGAAATCCACTCTCAGATATCACAGAAATAATATAATGGTGCACAACCATTACATTCTTTTAGTAGCTAAGAGGGGTAGTGGTCTGGCTCCATCTTCTCTACCACAGTGATCATATTTCAGATACTAGAGATCATGGTGGGGTTTATAGAGGCAATGTTATTGCTTACTTAAGTCTCCTTGTTACATGAAGTTTGTATGTGTTTAGTTAGCCAAGTCGCAACCAGCACTTTCATTTTCTCCAAAGTGCTTCACCCCTCAAAGGTTTTGAGGGATGTTGAGATTTCCTGTTCCACTTTGGGGTCCATCATGATACCGCTGCTGAATGCAAGGAGGCAGTTTGCTCAAAATATGCCCTAGCTATCCTACCACAACCTCACCTGTCTCCTGACAAATCTGGATGAGGAGTAACAGATAGTCAAAGTGCCAGGGCTAGTTTAGTTGGGTAACAGATTCAGAGAATGTCGTATCACATTTAGATAGTCAGCCTGCAGTGTTGTTTTAGATTGTTTCATTGTATTTCAAGAGCTTTATTGGGATACAACAACTTACAAATTCACAAAACCATTTTCTGATATTACACCACTGTAGTTAAGGTTCAGCTAACATGACAGAAAACATTGGTTACAGTATATTTATGAATTCATATCTGTTACACATCTATAGACAGTGAAACAGTTTAAATGTGACAAATACTCTATAAACTACCCTGTGTTAGTGTTACTACAACTAGTATGTGTAAAATATTATGAGACCAGGAAAACCCTATCTCTACATGGGTTTTGTATTGTATATGTCAAACTCTGTGCATCTATAGAACTAAAACCACATCTCTACAGTTCATGAATAAACCTCCAGATATCTAATTACATGGATGTGGTCTCTTAATAACTTAGGAGGTGGTATATTCTCCTGTTCTGTGTCATTACCTGGTCTCCATGAACCAAAGGTGTACTGTTTTTGTTGTGGAATTGGGACACAAGCTAAATGGGCCACTGCTGTGATTGTCTCTATCTCTAGGCCCCAATGCACTGGATGCACAGCAGACATTTGGACTTGTTAAAGCTGTAAAAACACAGGTGGACTTAATAACAGTAATGATTGCTCAGTAACAGTGACAGTGAAGTAGCACACACAATCGCAGGACCTCCCCTAAATGAAATGCAGTTATCATTAATACACCTGTAAGTGTCCTGCTATGATGTGTTGAACAGTTGGTTATTAGTCCGTACTCCAATGAGGTGTAGGCTCACCCCAACTGTAACTTATGCTGTGTTTTGTAGGTCATTCAAACTGACCTTGAAGCAAATACATTACCAGTTCAAGTACAGTGTCATGCAGGATTACATGCTGACTAACATGATAATGTGTATTTTAAGCTGCCTTATTCCTGCAGATGAATCTGTGATTTTTTGTTAGCAGTGAAAATAATTCAGCATCAAAACTGTTCCAATTTAAAGTATGTGTAGACTAAGCATAATGCACCCTAAAGGCATTTTTGCCACAGCTTGGTGTGTTTATGATGTTATAGTTTATGTTCCCATAGCCTTCATTGGTCCCTTTTTCAAGGCCCCCCTCACAAGATGGTGGTAATCCCTTTTAGCAGCACTCTTCTTTCTCTTTCCCTGTTGCCTCTCTGTCTGTGGCTCGCTCAGTGTTTATATCCCAGGGCTTGGTGGCTAGCTGATATTGTGTTTTGTGGTATCAAAGCTCCATTCTCCCAAAACCATCTGAAGCCCCATTTCCACACCCTGACATCTGTTGTCCATATCGTACCCTAGAGCTTGATGGCTACTCGCTCTGGTCAGTGTTTACCAGCTATTGTGTTTGTGGAACCAAAGTGCTGAGGCACTACTGGCGCCTGAGGTTCCAACGTGAGTCTGCTTCCAAATTGTAGGCAGCAGTATCCCCCGCCAGACTGCTCCCACTCGGTCTCTCAATTGACTCCAGTTACTATTTTGTTTTATAGTGGCATGTTAGTTCTTAGCTTTTAAATTCAAACTTCATACACTTTATTATTATGATTATTTCATCACAGTTCAATCTCTTTTCCCTTAAACACATTCTGTTGCTAGTATTGCCTGCTTAGAGCTGCTGGTGATGGCCTGTCTCCATGCATTTAACAGTGCTGACAGAGATATTGTGTTCTAACTCCAAACATGCAACAGCTTCCAAAATGTGGTCTGCCTGGCAGCCTGTCCTGCTATTATTTGGTAGCTTGCTAGTAAGATACATGTTTAGTTCATTAAAAATAATCATTTGTTACTGGATATATTCAATCAGGTATCCATGTGTGTATTTTTTAATGTGATTATAGTACTGAGAGTTTTTGATTGTAGAAATACAAGACGAGCCTGGTTGAAATCTCTCAAAAACCGCTGGGAGTTTCCGAAGTGAAAAATATTCAAATTCTACTCATAGAACCTTTTATATGATTCACTGAGTTTGTTTGCCTCTCAGGCAAAGCTTTTAATTTGTATATTTTCATTTAAGCTTTTCACTTTTCATTATTTTCACATTTTTAGTTTAGCTAATAAATAAGCTATAACACTTAACTTTATTATTTCCCCTCCGCTGTTTTCAATTTAATCTCTCACATTAACACTTTCAATGCAATTGTTTTTGTTTCCACTTTTCTATTTTTGACTTTCCATTCCAATTTTCTTTTTTAATTTTCTCCATTTCCCCTTTTTAATTGTATTTCTGGGTAATATTATACTCCATATGTTTGGCAGTGTATTAGACTAAAGGTTGCATATGAAAACCTTGGACCATCTGTTTACCTTTTTGTGGAGAAAGTCAATGAGCATCGCTCTACCCTTTATCAGGAACTACAGACGAGGTGCCCTTGGGCAAGGCATTTAACCTCCAGCTGCTCCGCTGGTACATCAGCCAACAATAACGCCTTTGTGTTCTGAAGCAGGGTGCAGAAAAAGGGGTATGGATCTCAGCCGACTTTCTCAGCATAAAAGTTTAAATCTCATTTGTCTGGCAAGACAAATTGTCCATTCTCCAAACTAGTCCACACTGTTGAAATCGCCATTTGTCAACTTTGTTGTCCGGTGCTGTCTCTGGTATAATAATAGCGCCATGCCACCATACCGTCGGCCACCTGACTTTGCATTTCCACACCACACTGTCAGCTCAGCTGAGCGCTGCAGGAGAACAGGGCAGTGGACAGATTACATATAATTACCTCGTGATGCTTGTTAGAGATTAGGTTTGTGCGCGCGTGTCTGCACCGTGGTGTATGCGTGCGCGTGTGTGACAGCCACCGTCCATCAGTCACCATATTTGTTTTGTCACACCGCACCTGTCCCCGTTACGCGCCATAATCTGGCTAGATAAATCACATTATGGTTCGGTGGCGTGACTGAGCGTTACACCGCCACAGCCCCACCGACGGAGCCAAGCCAGCGTAATAAGTTTCAATTAAACCCCCCCGAGATGATGCCGGTTTGGTCGCGTATGTCAGCGCAAGTTGTTTTTTAGCCCTCTCTTTATCTCATTTTCATTGTTTTTCAAAGCCAAGAGGGTGATTTTTCTTCATTAAAACTTGAATCACCTGATACAGGCAATCCTGCACAGTGTGTGTGTGCCTATCATGTTTGGGGACTGTTTTCAGTTTAAACTAGCTGAATGGGGACATCATAGGAAATTGTCTGTGTCCTAAGTGTGTGTGTGAATATATGTATTCAGAAAGGTACAGAATCTTGACCTTTATTATCTTTTTCTCCATCTTCCTCCTCTTCTGACTCGTTCTGTGCTCTGTCCTCCATCCCCTTGTCGGTCCAGTTGTTCCCCGAGACAGGACCTCGCCAAGGAGGAACCAGAGTGACCATCCTGGGGGAGAACCTGGGTCTGCAGTTCAGAGACATCCAGATGGGCGTCAGGCTCGGCAAGGTGCCCTGCGTGCCTATTGAGGACGAGTATGTGAGCGCGGAGAGGTACGTTAAGCATGCACTGAAGGCAAACTGTGGGAATGGCACAGATGTATTTATGCTCACAGATCTGAGGACACAGGAAGCAACACCTCTCTCATCCCGGCCAATCAAACGAGAGAACCAGAACACTCAACCAGAACACATTTATTGTTGTTGTTGTGTGTGTGTGTGTGTGTGTGTGTGTGTGTGTGTGTGTGTGTGTGTGTGTGTGTGTGTGTGCCCATGCAGCCGCATCCAGCAGTCGAAAAGATAGTGACATTAGGGTTGTTTTTTTATGTCTGTGTGTGTGTGTGTGTGTGTGTGTGTCTGTAAATTCCATCCGTTGTTCCCCTCCATTACTCCCTACATATGCTCTTTCCTTTATTTTTCTCATCTCTCCATCCTGACATTTACTCCTCTGCAGGGTCCTACACGGCTGAGGAATTGAGTTCAGACAGATCAAACAATCTCTCTGTAGTGCAGTTAGTTGGGAAATGATGCATGTTGAGATAGAGGACATCTCTATTCAAATATTACGCAAACATGACTTATTTTACACATTATTCCTGACACCCCTGCACCTCTTCAGACATGTCTGGGTTCTATTTTTTAGATTTCTTTTTATTCTTCTTCCTTTCTAGTCCTTTCTTTATCCTTTCTGCCTCCTGAAACACAGATTCAGATCTATGTGTCAGATATTTTTCTGTGGTCATTTTGCTGATACTAAAGCACGTACCACAGGGACGTCATCAAGAATAGCATGTGGATTTGATGGTGCTTAGTTTGTCAGTTTGTGTCCTTTCTTTTGCTGTCAATATTCTTGTGTTGTTTTGTAGTTTTGCAGACCTATTAGTTAACACACACTGTTAACTTGATGAAGCATCAATTAGCGGATTAAAAAGGTTAAAGACTGAATAGAACAACCTAACCATGACTTCTTCATTAACCCCTTCAATTTTACATCCACAGAATAGTGTGTCTGCTGAATGACGCCACTAGCTACAGGGTCCAGGAAGCTCAGGTCGAGGTGTGTGTGAGAGACTGCGTCAACGACTACAGAGCCCTGTCTCCCCGGCCGTTCACCTTTGTGGTAAGCATCATACAAGGGTTATTCCATTCAGACCATGATGACTCAAAAAAGACACTCCTTTGATGAATCATCTCAAGTATCTGAGCAAAGTGCTCACTCTGAGAATGCTTTTAACCCTCATTATACATATCTTTCATGACTTTGTCACATCACTGTTTTCTGTTGCTGTTTTAATGAATGCTTTTTAAAAAGATGTATTAGGGTCAGCACCCAATTCTGCTTATTCAGAATTAATAGATGGAACTATTTATTGAGTTCATGTTTGCCACAGGTCCTAATTTAAAGCATCACACAGTACTAGGGGGCGGGGCATGGGCACACATCAGTCAGTCTTTCTGATGGAGACAGACACAGATTTCATCGTGAGCTCTGTCGATGACCCTTAACACTGCTTCATCTCATAATAAATGTTTTATGACTATCAAATTGAATTTTTATGCTCTATTATGTAAGATAAGACTGTGTGTCATGCATATGATTGCCATGCATTCAGAGCAGGATCAGGACATGGTGTGAGCATGGGAGAAAAAACATACAAAACAAAACATATATATTCATAATATATTCATTTGTTTGTTTTACCAGGTTACATTAATTATATAACTAATAACTTTGAGAAGAGGGTAAGGGTTAAGGAAGAACGTCAACGAATGGCTCTAAAGAGATCATTTCTCGTATTTTGTAATTAATGTTATTACTGTGATTTTGGTTGTGTCATTTTTGCAGCCTTGTTTTTAAACCGTTGTAATGTTGTATGTATTGCCCTCATGAATCTGACAAGATTACCTATTAAAACTTTATACTGTTTTTGTTTTTGTATAAATTCCCAATGTATCATATGATAGAATTTCTTTTAATGAGGCATCTCATCACTGCTTTCTGTCATTTTCAATATTGCGATAGTCCAATGGGTGAAAACAAAGTGACATAACTGCTTGAATCATAATTTAAATTTAGTAAGCGATCATATATCATTGTTTTTTGGACGATTTAAATGTCTTCCTGATGTTTCTCATTAAACTTCACTGTGATGAACTGGCAACTTGTCCAGGGTGTACCCCGCCTCTCGCGCAATGGCAGCCGGGATAGGCTCCGGCCCCCTGCGACCCTGATAAGGATAAGCAGTTACACAAAATGGATGGACTTGTGAGAATGATTCCTCTGTAGTACTGTTTATGTCACCTGATTTTTCTTTGCTCTCTCTCTTTCTCGTCTCCAGACTCCGTTCTTCACCCGTATCCAGCCATCTCAGGGGCCTATTTCCGGCGGCACTCGGGTCACCATCGAGGGAAGCTACCTCAACGCAGGCAGCTACGTGTCTGTCAGCATCGGACCACAGCCCTGCTACTTTAAAAAGTAAGAAACAGGTTTTTTTCCTATTAAATCTAAATTAAATAGTAATTATGCCTGTGGGTAAATTGGACAGATCACTGCTGAGGAGAAAAGGATTTAGATAAGACAAAAAAAGAGTACTTGAGATAGTACAACAAATTCATAATTATGACTTAAGGTACTGTAGATAATACAGGAAATGAATAAATAAAGATAAAGAAAATATGTGCTTAAATACACAAAAGAAGAATGATTTGTTTGTGTGCGTTGCAAAAAATGTCATTAAGATATTACATGCACATGTAAGCATGTAATCAGTGTGTCAGGTTAGGATGTTCTTGCACAAACACAGCATCTCTTTGTCTGCGCTCACACAAGCTTTCTTTAATCTCGTGCACAGGAAAAAAAAAAAATCCAAACTATCACCACAGTTGCTTGCATGTCAAATGCACGGATTAGCCTCTCATAGCTAATCTCTATTGAAGCAACTGTATGCTAGCTTTGATGTCACAGCAGTCACTCCCGTGCTGCAGCCTCCTCGCGGTAATCCAACAGATTCCACTCCAACCGTGACTGTTCGCTCACCTTAACTCCGTCTTTATCTGTCACACCCGAACTGTGGGTGACTGTGTGTTTGTGGCATCTCATGAAGGTTGCTCGGGCATGTGTTCTTTGTGAATGGGGTTGCTATGGTTACAGGCCAAGGGACTTTGGAGAGTTGATGCTGTAGATTCCTTCACCCTTTTTCTCTCTCGCACACTCTCTGCCTCTCGACTGACATGGTATATAGAGGCACAATAGAATATGCATGACTACATTTAAGTCTACACACACACACATACACGCACACACACACACACATGTGAATATATATATACATCGCTCCTGTGAAGTCATGGCCCAGAAAAGCAGCCACCACTCAACTGTGCTAAATACATATTAGATAATGTAGCTACTGGGGACTGCACTCAAGACCGCAATTGAAAATGTTATTTTGCCTATGGGACTATGCAAGCATGAAAACACACACACACACACACACACACACACACACACACACACACACACACTCTTTCCATCCCTCCCCCAATGTTTGTGACTGGTGGCATTGATCCTTGTCATCGTACCAATCATAGGAGGTATAAACCTCATTAAACATGACTTCCCATCTCTGTTTTTGTCTCTCCTTCTCTTGCTCAGCTTCTCTGCACTAAACACATCACATCTCTCTTCATATAAAAGAAATACTGTAGAGGAGTGTTTACACCAGGTGTGATATACAGCTGTTATTTCACATCCTTTGCAAATGTGAACATATACTACAAAATGTGTCACCTTAACAGCTGTCTTGACATGTTTACTTCTTACTACAAGTGGAATAATTCTGCTTTGCAATTTAACTTTTCACTTCATTGCAGTTTATTTGTTTTATGTTTTTATAAATTGGATTTAGAAAAAAACACACAAAAAAACCCAACAAAACAAGATGTGGTTCAGATGAGGTCTGGCTCACGTTGTGATTGGATCTCAGCCAGGTGTAAATGCAATCCTTAGAGCATGACCACATTTTTAAAGAAAAGAAATCTACCCAGAAGGTTAAAATGTCACCTAACTCTGCCTCTTCCTGCTAGTCAAAGTATCAGAGCAGAGCAAAAAAAAAAAAAAAAAAAGATATTAACCATAAAGGCCCACTAACACTGCTTCCCTTCACCTGAGATCGTTGTAAGCCTGCCAGCCCAGCCTAACTTGCCTACTATAACTAAATTTGCATATTGAGATCTGATCAGAAATTAGATAAAGGAAACATTTATTAATCTGGGGTGTTAATGCATAGCCTGGTAGATCAGATGTTGCATTATATATATATTATATAGATACATACAGATCACATGCTAATACTGTACCAGTACAAATGTGGCCACAGCCAGTATGACTCCTGCTGGGGAAAAAAGCTGGGGAGTGTGTGCATTTTGCAGGACTTGACTGGCTTTCTGACTGAAGTACTTTGGTCACAATTGGAATTATCTAATCAAATTAGCGCTTTACAATATGGTTTTAAGAGAATGAGACTAATTGGCTTCCCAGGCTGGACACTGGTAATTACAAGCACAATGGGCAAGTCATTAAATATGTCAAATGCTTCAGCTAGGACCTCAGTATTTAAGGAACGCCCTGGCACGAGAAAGTAATCATTTCTCCTTTATTATTATAATTCTGTTTTTAGTGATCAAACTCTGCCAGACAGCTTCTTTGTGAGATATTGTCAAGGGCCTCTGCTGCTTTCGCTGTTGAAGTGTGAATTCTCTTCTATTTCTCCAAAATAATGTCACCGCGCTTTTATTTTCTCTGCATTCCTGTATGTATTTGCATGCCAGGTCTTTCTGTTTATTAGAAATTCCTGTGAGAAAGCAGAACCTCAATATCTTTCAAATATGAGTTCAAAAAACAGTTTCTTACAGCATTTGTCTGAGGTGACAGCAGCTGTGTAATGCATTTTTATACACTGTTTAGAGTATTGCATTAAAAAGGATCACGATCTTTCCACACAGACTTGATGTAACCATACTCACATTTACATCCTTTTCTTCATCGTTTTACTCGAGCTGCGATTCAACTGGTGCTCGAATTACTCCACCTTGTTGCCCTAATGGTAAAATGATCAGGTCGAATGAAGAATTGGCACCATCTAACGCTGATAATCGCATAACAAGTATTGATTTATTAAAAAATTTGGTTCAAGGTTGCAAAATTTTTGGGTGGAAAACACATCCTGACCAGCCTCTACTAGTAGCTGTCTAACACATTGGTGTGGGGTCACTTTAACCTTTCCTCTATCTGTCCAACCAGGAGGAATGCCCGTGAGATAGTGTGCGTGACACCAGCTGGAATAGCACCAGGCAGTGCATCAGTGTTTGTGGACATCGACGACGCTGAGCTCAGAAACCCGGAGGTCAAGTTTAACTACACTGACGATCCCACCGTCCTGAGGATTGAACCTGACTGGAGCATTGCCAGGTATGGTGTTGTGTTGTATTATCATTTCCCTGACTCCTGGCTTACTTAGTTTCACTATTATTTGGTCCATTTATGTCACAATGCCTTTGTAGCCCAACCAGAGCTTCTAGAAGAACTGGCATGACTCATTATCTTGTGTTTGGGCAACTTATCAAATAACAGCAGTTGGTTGAGACTAGTTAGAGCAACAAATGACTGCTGTTATAAAATGCATCCAAGCACCGTTGGACAGTTCCTGCTGGCAGCTCAATAAATGCACAGAACCAAAAAGGAGTGACCAGGTGTGGACCGCTTCTTGTGACCGCTTCTTGTGACCGCTTCTTGTGACCGCTTCTTGTGATGCAGCAGCATCAACATGTCAAATTTTAAGAGCGCTTCGAAGTTTGGATAGAGGTGCCTTCAGAAATGTTTAATTCAGCTCAAGCAAGACATTTTTTAGTCGAGGAAATCACCAGCAGTAGCAACAGCTTGGGTGATCAGAAAATGGGGAGCTTGTCAGGTTGTACAGCTCATTGATCATTTGAATGTTAAGCTAATACTAATCAGCCGATAGTGTGTGAGACTGAAGTTCTCTGCCAGATCTAATGCAACTCTCAGTTTGAAACTCAGCTTTCCACAGCCTGTCATGCAGGTCTGTATATCCCCAGCTAAATAAATAAAGACAATCAAACAGAATGTTATATTAAATCAGTACTGAACATAACAGGAGTCACTGGGGAGGACACACACAAGCAAAGGCTTTGACATTGAAGTAAATTTACTGGCAGGAAGTGCACACACATATTGTGTCTTTATGATGGAGTCTTGGGTTGATATAGTGAAGAATAGCCTGCACCTCAGTGGTGCCATCCAGCCTGGGTTCTATTTCTATCTGTATACTTAAGGAAGGATGATTACTTGGATTGATCAGTAATTTTAAACCTTCTGTGGTGCACACATGTTTGATTTCCCTCGCACTACCCCAGTATTAATTGCAATCCCCAGTACCCTCTGAGTGCTGGCACTTGTTGGTCCTCATTTAATTTGGGATGTTAAAGTGTATCTCTAAAAGCTGAATGCCAGCTGTTGACGAAGATCAATATTTTCCTGCAAAACATTTGTGTCTATCACAAACCGCCTCCTGTCATGTGGCAGTACTGCAGTTCTGTCCAGTTTAATGACAGGATTAAAACACCCACCTGCCTCTACACTTTTCCTCTCTATATTCTCTCTGTTATTCTGTGTTTTTTAAATTACCCATCCTCTTAATTTGTTTGGAGATCTTGAAAGCTTTCTTGACCCGTTTCTCCTCATTGTGCCCCCTTCCCTCCTGCTCCTTTCTGTCCTTCTCTGTGTTATCTTCTTCCCTGTGGTGACTCATCAGTAGATGGTAGCAGATAGATGCAGAGCTTGTTAGAAAAGAGTGTTGATGAATCCTGCCCTGTTCCTTTTGCACAGTAGGACTGGCCGACCAGCAGCTGAGGCCCAATCACTGCCCCGCACACCCACTGTGAAGGTGTTTTTGTACGTGTGTGTGTGTGTGTGTGTGTGTGTGTGTGTGTGTGTGTGTGTGTGTGTGTGTGTGTGAGCCCTGAACTGGGGGTTCTACTTCAGGAAGCTCACCCAGGGGTGATGATCCCACATAAAAGAAGACACATGCATGGGCACACGCAAACATGCACCCCGCTGCTTCCCAAAGTCCCTGATGTTTGCCCCCAGATCCCTCTTCCATCTGGCTGAGAAAACCACCAAACAACACGCACACCTCACTAACAGCGAAAAAAAAAAACAGTTATAGACAAAGTGTGTGTGTTACTTTCAGCTAGTGGAAACTTTAATTTGGCTGATACGCTTCAGCCAGTGTTGGCTTAGGTAGAAAGTACAGCAAACTAGTCAGATGTGATATCTTATTGGCTAATATCTGACTCACAAAGGTAGATACTTTGTGTGAATACATGCATTCCTGCAGAGCATTAGCATTGTGCTTGGGTGATGATAGCAAGAGTGGATGAAAGACGATGAGAAGAGATAGGAGAGGGGGTGTGGGGGGGTACATTATCGTTGTGCTTGGCTGGTGATTTCCATTTAGGAAGAAGACAGAGCACTTCAAAAATAAATCAATGAAGAGTGCTCATCTGGGATACTGAGGAAAGATATTTAGGCAGCAGCAAAGGTTAGAGAAGCTATTTCTAAATATTCATATCTTCTCCCAATTGGCTGGGTCTATAAAGCAGATGGGTGTTGGGCTTGCCACTTCTTCAGCAATTACTGCCAAGGTGCCCTTGAGCAAGGCACAGAACACCTCTGCTATTCTAGTGCAGCTGTTTAATGGTAGCCAGAAAATGCTAATTTGGCCATACTGTGTATGGGTAGGTGTTCAGGCACAGCATCCACATTTTACTAAAGTAGTAGTTGGGGAGCTAATAACTGACATGCTAGCACTAGTCAGTCACAAAAGTCAAATCTTTGTTTCTGTTATGAAGTTATGAATTTCAGTTATTGAAGAGGGGTAAATTGTTCTTGCTACCTTGCTGTAATAAGCTAATATTTTTTACTAAGCCTGTTCGCTCGGTTGCTAACAGGATATTTAGTTCACACAGTTCATTTACAATATGAATTCGTACCATTGACCTTTGTTTCAAAACTAGATGGATAGATACTTTATTAATCCAGAGGGAAATTAAAGAACTGACTTCAACCACCTCTTTTGTGGAACAATTTATATCCCAGCAGAGCTTTAATAAAACATGATAATGCAAAATGATATGGCTAGGATAGCTTCCTCCATTTTGGACTAAAGATAGCGTATATGCGAATTATTTCGCCCCTAGTCTGAATGTACTCATAGTCACAGTTTATTTTAGATGAACTGATTTGGACACAAAAATGCTGTTTCTGATGCTGGTGTGACCAAGACAAACTATGTGTTTCATTTCTGTTAGCCATTATTTGCTATTTATGCTTGAATTTGGCAATGTCTTCCCCTTTTAATAAAAACTGTTTTCACTTGAGGCAGTGTTTCAGTCAACTTTCAGGGAAGCATATTAAACATCCCCAGCTGCAGAACAAAACGTATCAAAAATATTTGACAGTCAATGAGATTAGACCGAAGCGAGGGTGAAAAAATGGAAAACAGAGAGAGTGGGAAAACAGAAAGAGAGGAGCGAGATAGTAAGAGCAGACAGAGAGAAACACTAACAACAGTGGTTGGATTTCCCCAGCTATCCCTGAGAGTTTATCCTGATTGTCTTGTTGTCTGTTCCCTGAAGCATGTACCTGAGCTAAAGAGACTCGCTTAGACAAAGAGAGGAGCAACAGGGACAGAGGGACTCAGCACAAATATACATCAAGCTGAGGAGGAGAGGGGAAGAGGAGGAAGGGAGGCGGAGGACAGGCGGTGTTGTAAGTGCAGTCTGCCTGGTCCCATGATGCATCTGTGGCAATGGCATAAACATCTTCTTGAATCAGTTTATTTGAATGTGGCCTCTGCTGCAATGCTGCTTTGTTAATCAGCCACCTGCATCTCTCTTAAAAAACACAGAAATAAAATGCTGGGTTTTTTTTTTGTTAGCATATGTAGTGTATGTACAAACACAGTTTACAGTTTATAACACACAGGTTTTTGGACTATTTATGTAAATATTTTAATATATTTATTTTTTTAATATAAATCTGTTAAATAAATCATGACAGCAGTCCAAACTCATAGATGAAGAATAATACGATCCCTTGCTGTGACACATAAGAAAGCTAATTTGCATTCAAAGTGGAATGAGAAAAGTCATTAGAGTTCAGATGGAAGTTACAATACACACAATTACAACTTAAACTTCTTAATATTAATTAGACTCTGCTCAGCAGAACAGACTTGATTTCAGAATTAGTTTTCCCACATCATGGCAAACTTTCATGGCACTCAGCCGTAGTGCATTGAAGTCAAGTGTCTCACTTCCAGTTGTTTAAGTTGAATGTGGCTTCTAGAGATTACAGTGTTGGAGTACAGAAAGTACAGGGAATGTGAATAGTCTGTCTGTAGAAGCAAATAGAGAAATACTGTGCTGTACACCTCCATCGTCCCCTATAACATCCAAGTATGATCACATCTTACACATGGTGTTGATGAACGGTACCCAACTCCTTAGCCAGTAATGGGCAACCTGCCAAAAAGAAAAAAAAATCAAGCTGAGAAGAATGGCCACACTTGAATCCTTTTGTCTACAGACAATGCCAGAGACGATACATCTGCCATGGTCATTTGTTCCCTTTCCCTCCCTATCATCACTTGTAAGTCTTCCTGGATCAGAGTGAGAGATGACTGTCTGGGATTAACTAGCCAAACTTCCCAAAGACATGAAAAGACACTTATATATTGCAGAAATCAAAGGTAATACATGACAACCCATTAGAAGGAAGCAATGTGTCTTGTTATCTTTTGATGGAGAATTGGTAATGGTATTGTAACTTAACTGCAAACCAAGCTAGATGAAGATTTGCCCAGAACCTCAGTAAGTGATGCTATAATATAATTTCATCCTCATTTTATCTGCCTGTATGACCCTTGCAATGGCTCTCAGATGTGTTTCCTTAGTCAGTTACCCGATTTTGCAGAAAGAGCTAGAACTTCCCCTAATTTAGTTGGAAAAGGTAAAAGTGGTGAATGTTTGTGTCAAATGGTAGAAAGTCCAAGGAATACTTTATGTGGCAAATCACTCCCACATGGAGGCAATAAAGCCAGACTTGCAGGATTACTCAAAGCCATCCAAGTTATTATGACTCCTGGAAGAATAGTTCATAAAGAATAGGGATAAAGGGATAAAGAACAGGGTGAGCATTGCCATTTTATAGGGCTGGCTCCCATTAATGTTTGGGGCACACGCGGCCTGCAAAGATGGTAGGTCAGGATTTACAAGATGTCTGTTTTTTAAATGTTATAAAATAATATTTTGGGGTTAAGCCCTATAATATTCAAAAACAGCAAAAAGAGAAATACAGTAAGCGAGAATTGAGACTTGCAGTTAAATAGCCATGGAAGTGACAATGGACCATCCTCTACTTTGAAAGTATCCTCCTGCAGGGAGCGGTTACCACTCAAGATACCCAAGCAACAGAGAGAGTAAATCTTCAAAACACTTTTAAGTGAAGATAGTGGAGGCAGCAGTCAAGGGCAAGGATTTCTGAGCAGAGAATTAGGTGTATTACACTCCACATCCAGCTCATAAGATGTCTGCAAAGAGATGAGATTACTTTTTAAAGTAAATGTCACAGCTGTAAGTATGCTAATGACTGTTTGAACTACAAACCCTCACCAAGGCCCCAAATACTCATTGAATGTCCATATCCAATGTACAGTAAAGAACCTGTATGATGTTTATGACTTTTTCGAGATAGTTTTATATCAGCCTTTTATTTTAGACAGTAGTGTGAAAGACGGCAGTATATCCCCCTCCAGAAATCGAGAAACCTTCAGAAAGACACACTATAGGAAATCCTATGAACTATATTTTCCAGAGGCTCAGATAGCCTAGGCAGCAGTGAAAGACAGTGATCTCCCAGTAGAAAACATACTAGAGTACTCAGAGTTTGGAACTACCACTGTAAAACAAGCCAGGCATCAAGAAGGTGTGACAGTTTTCGTGGAAACACAGTTGTCTTTACAAGAGTCCTCCTCTGATAAAGATTTTATTTTTTTTTCGTGTATTTTATGATCCTTTCTCAGCACTAATCTTGTAATGTGGGTGGTCATCAAAGGAAACCAGCATGGGAAACCTGGTGGAATTTGCGAACCAGTCAGCCATTGTTTCAAATCTACAAGCATTTGCAGTCACAGAGACTGAAAACTTTAAAGAACCAATCCACCCAAATAAACATTTCTACACCAAGAGGTTGTTAGTTTGCATTTACACACAACTCTACAGTCTACTACTCACCGACAAAATGAAGCTTGGGGCTTCAGCCAAGTTCTAGCATCATCATTTACTGGATTCAGTCCAGTGACCTTCGCAGACTCAAGGCAAACATATATTTACCCTGTATGGAGTTATAGTATGTATCTCTGTGGATCTTTCTCCAATCATTCAGTTTCTCTCTCTGCCTCTTACTCTCTCTTTCTTTTTCCCTTTTCTCTTTGATTTTCACTCACATGTGCTCCCTCGTGTTCTCATTCTCTGCATTTCTTCTATGTAAACACTATTATAAAGGGTTCATCTCTAAGCCCTACCTGATGCCCAGGGCACTCCACCATACGCATGGAGTCAAACTTTCTTTTCTCTTTGTTTCCTGTAAAGTGGTCAGGCTATTCTTTTTCTTCATTTTTTAATAATAGTTGCACACACGGAATGGTGAACACAGTTTTATACATAGTGGTTTATGTTTTGCAACTGCAAATGATTTTTTTTGTTAATCAACCCTGTCTCTCAATAATAAACAAAAACTGTTGCAATGTCTTTAAACACAATATAGAAAAGCAGTTACATATGCAAAATACAATATTGATACTGGTTAAATTAAGGCATTCACATCACTTGGTTTTGGTAAAGGATCGCTCATGGCCTTGGTTTCAGAAAATGTGATCTGTAGCTTGAAGCATAATATACATATTAATCAACGTTTTTTTTCTAAAGCACTTTTTCTCTAATAAACCAAAGAGCCTCAACCTGCAACATGCAGCATTCAGAATATGTGCCTCTGGAAGGGAACCCCAGTCTCTGGTATCAAAATCCTGCACATTGGACGCACACAATCCACCGTGACCACCACCCTACTACTCCTTTGTATCACATACATGCACCCATTTAAAAAAAAAAAAAAAAAAAACTTTGCCTGTTAACACAATCCAGGCAGCGATTATATTCGACATCATGAAGTAATTGGGAAAACAAATTGGTGTTGCAAAAACCTGTTTGCTTTTAAAGTGCTATATAAATGAAATCAAATAAACGTGAATGTTATTTGCAATAAAGACTTATTATCAACATAATATAGCATGTATGTTTCTTCCGTATTGCAACTCTGTGGTTCCTAACATCAGTGTTGTAATCAGATATTGCTTTCTGCCACAGTGCTGCTTTGACAAAGCTTTTCTTTGGGGACATTTATCGCACATGTAGTTTTTGCACGTATATTTTGCCGCAACCAATCAGAAGGAGGTCTTGATTACTTATCAGATAGTTCTCCTTTCTTTTCTATAATCTCTTCCTCTGGTTTCTACAGTGGCGGGACTCTGCTGACAGTGAGCGGGACCAACCTCGCAACCATCCGGGAACCAAAGATCAGGGCCAAGTATGGGCAGGCTGAATCCTTTCATGTGAGTATTGACGTGAATGATGCACACATCACATAAACACAGAGGCACACATAAACACACACAGAACACGCACACGGACTAACAAATATTTTCACATTCACAGGCAGCCAGTAAAGTCACATACACAAGCTCATCTGCACAAATATAAATTCACAAACTCACCCTGGCATAGAGTATAGACATCATACGTTATTCAGTTTTACACACAGTACATACATTAACTGATAAATATATTCAGACGTACACCTCTGCACACACAAGCACATCTGCACACAGCTGCTCCTATAGTGCTGCTTAAGGTGGCAGACAGACTGTCTGTTCTACAGCTACAGCTTCAGACATCTGATGCTACCTCAGGGCACGTAGCTTTTCAAATGTCAGCACACCACATGAGTGTTTGTGTCACAAAAAGAAAGAGACTGCGTGTGAGTGAGTGAAAGACAGAGGGAGAGGGAGAGACAAAGAACGTTTTTTGGGGAAAATGAAAAAGAAAAAAAATCCATGCAAAAGCTGAAATTCTATTTGAAGAGCTGACGCGTTTTTTCAATTCTATAGATAATGTTCACAAAGCACCTTGGTGATTTTCACTGTGAGCTGAAGCTCTTTAGTTGCCGGGGTTAAGAAGTGAACTTCAAACAGTACCCAGGCACTTCAGCCTGCGGATAAAGCTGTCGTTTATTGATGCAAACAGCCTACACAATGCATCCCACACAGCCATTTTTTAAAGTGCTACTTTACACTTAAAGGACCATGATGATGTTTTTTTAATGTCGTCGACCATTCACTACTAACCGTTAATACTCAACCAAAAGCAATTTTCCAAAGCGAACTATAGTGTTTTACATTTTTTCTAACCTTCCACACAGATTGATAATAAATTATATAATAAAGTCATGAAGTCATGCTGCTGTTGAAGAGTCTAATAGCTGTTGGAATGAAGGACCTGTGGTAGCGCTCCTTCTTACATGGTGGGAGTAGCAGCCTGTCTCATGCAGGGGGTGAGAGGAGTTGTTCATCATGGATGTCAGACTTCATTGTGTCTGGCTACAAGAATAGACTAAGAGAGATGAAGTTATATTTTTTAGTCACTTGATTTGTTCATAAACAATATCTAGTTGTACTTTAATCACAATCAGTAAAGCAACTATTCATAAGCTTCTCTAAGAAAAACTTGGTATGAATGTAAAAATACTAATAGCTGATAATAAATTTGCAACCAATTTACATTCCCAATAAGTCTCTAACAGTTTCACAGGATATTGACTTTCAAAAAGGTTGACTTATTATCCCCAGCAGATCTCTTTTAAAAGAAAATTAATGTCTGCAGGTTATTATCTGTATTTAAAAATGGATGACGAGCTGCCTGTTTTCTACATGATATTCTCTCTTCATTTTCAGAACTGCACTGTGTATAACAACTCAGTCATGGTGTGCCTGGCTCCATCGGTGGCCGATTCAGAGCTTGGCTTTTCTGAGGCCGGAACCGGCCCAGATGAGATTGGGTTCTACATGGATAACGTGAATGCCCTAGTGGTGGTCAACGAGACATTCAGCTACTACCCTGACCCTGTGTTTGAACCGCTGAGTCCCTCTGGAATACTGGAACTCAAACCCACGTCGCCACTCATACTCAAGGTGAGAGAGGCATGAGTGTTATTTTTCCGAGAGACTTCTCTCTACCTGCCTGTAATGTTTGAGTTTATTTCATCAGTGCTCTGATCTGAGTTTTTGCCTTGCAAACAGCTTCAGCTACTGTGGTACAAGTCTAGGGGGCTTTGAAAACACCTTTTCAACTTGTGAGAGACTTGTTCTACAATGCAGCGGTGAAGATGAAGAGTCTTAAGTGCACTGCCTTCAGAAAGCGTATGCAGAGGGAATAAGATTATTGACACCTACACAGAACTGAACATTATCACATCTAATTGGTGTTAGAAATGATCCAGATATTAATCTCATTTAAAATTAATTTTTTTGAGTATGCTCAGCATTAGATAAACAGCTCCTTATGTTACCCTTAAATAGTGTTTGCATTGGAATTAATTTAAAAACGAAATATAAATGTCTTTCTTTTCACATTGTGAAATCAGCTCTTGATCTGCCAAATTCATATCACACTTTCACTGTGTGTTGGCTGATAACTTATATCGGACCATTACATTTGATGGGAAATCCTCTGAACTGACGTTTCTAAAGCTTCTCCTTAGTTACTGTTCCTATGCTGGTCAAATTTTCTATTTCTGCCTCAAATTCAGCTCACAATGATAACAGTGCCAGATTACCACTCAAAATTCTTTGTCTTTGTTAGGTCCCAAAACAAAGGGCGAGTGGATGCGGTGGTTTAAATCAACATAATAAACAGAACCAAAGTTTATTCTATCCAAACGGAATTAAAACGAGAAGAAAAAACTCACTATATAAACTATTACAACCAAGCCGCCATGACTGTGGGCGGTTCAAGTTTAACGTAGCTCTTCGAACTGAAAACTGGGGATTGGTGGGTTGGACAGGTGCCGCCCCGATGGTGTTCCTCCAGGTCTCCAAGATGCAGAGACGATGGTGACCACTCCTCTTCATTTGGGACCAATCAGGGCAGGGCAACCACACACTTAAATTTGCATTCACCAGCAAAACACTACAAGCAGGTGTTACTGCGACTGTTACTGTATCGGTGTAGGCGGAACTTTGATTCGAGACTGAGGTGGGGCAAGCAGGCTTTTCATTTCTGTCTGGCGATAATCAATTTTTGATTGCAGAAATGAATGAAAGAACTATCACTACTAGTTTATGTCAGCTGGCTAGCTAATTACACTAATGTTAACTTGTAAGTTTGTTTAAAATTCTGTCTCTGAATGAACCTTAAAGGTTTTGTCAAATATTCATGCGATGAGTATCCGCATGATATTGGACCAATAAATATCAGAACAGAACGGCTAACATTACCCTGCACTGTGTGGGAGAAGGGTTTACTTAACGGTCAGGTCTGCTGTAGCTGGAAGTGCAAACAAAACTACAGATTTAGCCAACAATAGTATAAATACTACAAGATAGTACTGGATAATGTTTTTTTTGTTTGTTTTTGTTTTTTAATTCCATTGATTTTCAACAGAATATTGATGCTGCACAGACATACAAGTAAAGTGCGGAAATGCAGAATATGTGGGCATACACATTCTCAATATTTTACTTGAACCTAGGTCTCAGGTAGTGGTAGATGTTTTTCTCTCAAGGTTTTTTCTACTTTCAGGTCGACTACGGGTCTCAAAACATATTGAACCTATCTTGTATTAATAATGGCCAAGCCTACATACACCGACACACATTCACATCTTTTTTTTTCCACACAAAAAAGAAAAACAGCTTGCAAATGTGTTTGCAAGGTCTTTCAGAGAGGGCGGAGGAGAGGGGGAGGGAGAAAAAAAATCTCTCAAATTCATAATTGAAAGCTGAAAGCAAACGTCCACACCTTCCAAGGCCAATTTCTGTCCTTCTGTAACTAACAGCAACTTCTTTGACTGCCATCCTCCTGTGCAGCCCGCAGCCCTCTTAAATAACAGTCCTTTCAATTTGTGTAATTAATTTCCAGTGCTGGAAGGCCAGTGTGGAAGCACTCACGGGCCCACGGTGCAGGAGATTTGGATTATATTGGTTTTCATTTTCATTAACGGTGATTGGACATAAGTATCTGAAATTAATTGGCAATTTCTGAGTTGTGTGTATGTGTCAGAGTGTTATCTCGTTTAGCTCACCTGAAATGTTTAGTCAAAGAGTGACTGGAGAAGAATTTGAGTGTCTGTTTCAGAGTATACATGCTATTACTATTATAGAGTTAATGAAATAGTGAGCGGCTCAGTGACTAGAAATCACTTAAAAAAAGGTTTCTTAACTGTTTAAATCAATGTCAGTTTTACAGTGTAGGTACTGTAAAATGGTTTTACTCCAACTTTTATGCAAGTGCACACTAAGGGGACACTCAGGCACAATGGGGACAAAGTAATGTTAATTTCTTTTAGATCAGTGTTCAATGTCTGCCATGATTTGCCTTGACTATCTCCTATGTTATCACAGAGAGTGTGTAACACTGTTTATTTCCATGGAGAGATTGAAAGCAGCGTAACCGTTGTAATTTATTTCTTAAATGATAATTTATTAGCAAAGAGCCTCTCTGTAATTGCCAAATCTCCTGCTTGGCTTGTTGGTGGAGCTGCCTACCCATTGAAAGCACTGATGAGATGGACAAAAAAAAAAAAGCAATTTGGCGGGTTGGTGGGACACGGGGTATGCATTTCTCTGAGATGTGTGCGCCGCTCCCGCCACGCAATTAATTTCTCATCTGAAGTGTCGGGTGTGTTTTTACTGAGGTGTGTTAGCGAGAGAAAAAACATTTATCTGGTCTCAGTGTTTCCGTGTGTGTGTGTGTGTGTGTGTGTGTGTGTGTGTGTGTTTTGAGATCGTGTCCCTGCATGATGCTTCTTGCTTGTGCTGTGTATGTGTGGCAACAGCTCCGTGTGTGGCTTCAACTTGAGGGCATGTGCGGTGGCTAGCAGGCTGTGTGTGTGTAAGTGTGTGTGTTTGAAGATGGAATAGGATGCATGTTTACAGGGTTGCAGAGCAGGGCTGGGTGGCGGCCCGCAGAGACGATGGGATTGGAAAACGGAGTCTGTCTCTGCATCCCACTGCTAAGCCAGCAGGAGACACGGCGGCTATCTCCTCTCTCTCTCCCCCTCTCGCTCTGTCTATCTCGCTCACTCACACAGTTTTCTGCTCAATCTCTTTTTTTTTCTTTCTCACTTCAGAGTATATCCCTTTCATCTTCTTCTACCCCTCACGTAATCTTTCCTCTGCTCTCTCCACTCACTGTGCCTGCTCTCCTGATGTTTTCCTTCCCCGTTTCCTATCTGTCTTGTTTTCTTTGTATTCATCTTCCCCCCTGTTGCTTTTTTGTTTTCTTGCTGTTACGTGGCTTCTCTGTTTTCACACCACTAACTGCACCCTCTGTCTTCCATCACAGACAAAGTGTGTGTCAAATTGGAACTAGCGGACTTGATATTGAAATGAAAAACTGGAACTGAAATTGACAAATGTTTGAATTTACACACCAGCGGTACAGACTTCAACTGTGGAATCCAGTTTAGTGTACAAAAGGTGGACTGGTTTCTACCTACCTCTCCTTCTTCACATTTCTCTTCTTTTCGGCATAAGAACAATAAGGCCTTACCTGACTCAACGTGCTGCACAGCTCCTGATGCAGGCTGTGGTCATCTCACAATGAGCTTCCCAGCCTGCACAGTTGAATCCTTTCAGATGATCCAGAACACAGTGGTGTGCCTGGTTTTCAATCAACCTAAAAGAGCACATTACCCCAGCTCCACTGGCTACCTGTAGCAGCCCGCGTACAATTCAAATCACTAATGTTTGCCTACAAGTAGTCCCCTGTTCCGCGCCCACCCTCTAGAATGCCCTTATACAGGCATATGTTACCTTATGACTGCTGCGCTCCACCAATGAATGACCTGGCTCTGCCACCCGTACGCTCAGGGTAATCCAAACTTTTCTCATCCGTTGGTGGAATGCGCTACAAGTTCCTACCAGAACAGAGTTGTCCCTCTCTACCTTTAAAACCTCCTGAAGCCCCAGCTCCTCAGAGAGTACCTCCTCTCCTCGCACCACCAACAACTGGACATGCTAAATCTATCCCCTTCTACAACTGTCTCATGATTTTATGCGAGTAGTACTTTTTGCTGCAATAACATGTCCTTGTAGAACTGTTTCCCTCTTTGTAAGTTGCTTTAGATAAAAGCTAAATGATTACATGTAACTTAAATGATTGCAAATGAGTAAACAAGCAGTTTTTGCTTAAATGATAAGTCCTTATTTTATTGTCAACTAAAAAAAATCCATGAAAAGAACAAAATCAACCAATGAATAGTTGAATATAAAGTGTTATCTGTGTACTACCTCCAGAGCCTGTTCTATCTTCCTCTGTGCACCATCGTTGTCCAAATACTATTAAAAACACATCAGTGAGCCACATTATTGCACTGAGTGACATATTCTTTCCTTATGATGAGCTTGGGTATTCTCGGTCCTGCTGTCATAATCAAGAGCACAGTGTGTGCTGCAAATTGTGCCCAGCAAATGCACTATTTACTCCTGTTCATGGAAGGTTTGCTTAAAACTACAGTGCCCAGCTGTTTTGGGAAGTAACTGAGCCTTTCTGAGCCTTGTGACCTGTGTTCAGAGGGATTTGTTAACAATAAGGATTTCTGAATGAACAGTTGTTTTGTCAGTGACTAATTTCTGTGCATTTATTTACATAAACAAATGTGATTTTCATCAAAGAGCCATATGATCGGAGTCACTCATTGTTAAGATGAAACAGCTGAAAGTCAAGCAAAGGTGTTTGATGGTATCTCACTCACTAACTGAAAAAAGGTTTGAAAACAAACTTTGATCAGGTCTTTTAAATGTCTTCAAATGTACGTCTCTCCTGTCTTCACACATTTCTCTCTCTCTCTCTCCCTCTATTTGTGTTCAGGGTCGTAACCTGATCCCTGCGGCTCCGGGTAACAGTCGCCTCAACTACACAGTGCTGATTGGAGAAACTCCCTGTGTCCTCACCCTGTCTGAGAGCCAGCTGCTGTGTGAATGGCCAAACCTCACCGGACAACACAAAGTCACGGTGAGATCACGACTTCCACGTCCTCCGTCTCTTCATCTCTGTCTCCCATCAGCGATGTTGTGATCTAACGTGACTTTGACTTTCTAAAATGTTTCACTTTTCTGACCCATTTTGTACCAACATGCGCTAAATGGATTATCTGAAAGAGAATCCGGTCAATATTATGAGCCGAGACCTTCATGGTAGACTTCTTTCTTAATGTCATTTTTTATTTCTGATCTTTCGTATTCATTAAACAACTGGGTCAGTATTCAGGATTTATTCGAAAAACAATTTATAAAAGGACAAAAAAACACCTGTTTTACTTGGAATAACTACACCGACTCAATAATTTATTTTTATGAATATGAAAACATTCCAGCCTAACAATCTCAGTCCATAATGTCACTCTAACCTTGTAGCCGAGTTATGTGAATAACCCCTCATATCTTTTCTAAACAATTTCCTCTGACAGATGCAGGATACGCTCCGCTGGGTTTGCACGCCAAGGCTGCTGTTAAATATGTAACACTTAATTAACATGTTGATCTTCATTGGCCTTCAGCTAGCCTGCAGTGGAAGTTTAGTTCTGTCACAGGAACCAGAAGCCTGATAATTCTATACATGACATCTACATTCAAAATACAAAACGCAGATCTGCAGACTTTGCACCATTTCAGCGCTGTTAATGTTAAATCCATCAAGTGTTTGAAATGCCGCAAGTCACAGGGAAATCATTCACTTGTTCACATAATGCGCTCAACATGACCACACTGAACCTCCAGACATGTCTGCAGATTAAAGACCGTGTTTCTTTATGTCCGCTGAAGCGTATCCGCATCAACAGCTGTGCAGGCGTCAGCACTTCTTTGCTGCAGGTGCTGCTGGTTTTAGATTTGAGAAGTTTTTAAGTCCCTCAGTGCCGTCTCCATTTTTCATGTATTTTTATTAGTTTCCGCTTTGATGGTGCAGACATTTAATAGCACGCCAAATATAATGTACCCAACCCCTCAGTAAATCCACAAGCCAATCCACCACCCACACTCAACTCTAATCGAAGCTACACTACATCTCTCCCTGGATCCACGCTTAGCCCAGCATCATACCCTGAACATTGTCACATTTAGTGTGTTCTGGGACTGCCTATGAGCATCCAGCAACCAACAAAGACCATTAATACTCACTTCAACTTCAGGTATGTTTGATTAATACCACCTGTTCAAGGTGAAGCAGCCTGCGAAGTTCCAAAAGAAATATGCCCTGCATCACGTGACATGACATGACACATCATGTGTTTTTGTTGCCCTTGTTTTCACATGACTTTAGATTAATTACTAACAAAATCTTCAGTTTTTTTTTCTTCAAGCAAAATATGTTAAAAGTGATAAAAAAATAAAAAAAAAAGATGTCTTATGCGGTCCATGTGAGCAAATCAGTTACACCTGCAAGCAGACCCTGCTTGGCCACATATTTGTAATGCCAGTCCCTGCCTGGGTTGTTCATCAACACCCGCATCTATTGTTTCTATGTAAAATCTCACAGACTTGTTACTTAATTAACTCTCTAGAAAAACAGCAATTTTCTCAGTCATCTGTGCAACCATTCTAGTGAAGCAGTGGGCGAGGAAGAACAGGGCACATTGGTAAGCAACAACAAGTGCTTCATACATTTGTAGAGGCCAAAATAAATAAATGATTGGGGCTTCAGTTCACAATTTTATTTTCAAGTGACCCTTTGCTAAGCCCTAACATACTGTTGCTACATCTATCAAGCCTTCAGTTCTTACACTTCACATAAAGTTAGTTAACCGTTAGTTAACTTCACTTCATTTTTGGAACACCAGGTCTTCATTTCCACAAAGAAGTAAACAAAAGCAGACTTCTCATTTCTAGATGTTGACTAACACTGGACACTTCTTATCCTCATTGGTTGCCATTTTGGCTATATAGCAGAAGGGAGGAACCACCGTCATGTTGAAAATAGCATCCAAGGAAGCTGCTTGACCAATAGCGGTCACGGTTAATAAAGAAATAAACAAATTTAAATTGTACATATGTTTTATATTTACAATTTGGCAGTCAAATGTTGGTGCTAATGCTCCACTCGGTTGCAGTTTGATGAAGAAAAAGTGGTAAAATGTCGTGATCTTCATTTTACAACAGTGCACAATAGCCATACTTGCATTGAGACAATACTACCCTGCTTAAATTAGCACCCTATGCCAGGAAGTACATAGAGTACACAGTGTGCTACAGAGAAGTGTGCTAATGGAAGTATCCAAATTGAGACACAACAAAACTGAATCCATTCCTCCCACATTTGCTCTTGTGTTGTTGGTTTTTGAAAGACCACCCTCCAAATGCTCTAGACACAGAGTATCGCTCTTCTTAGAGCACCATACCCACCAACCACAAATTAATTGTTAATGCTGATTAGTCGATTGACTAATCGATTAATGATCCAATTATGCACTAGAACGTGATGCTGCTAAACTGAATTCCAGAGTCTGTACTGTATGTGCAGTGCATTGCAGTTTGGTAGGGGCTGTGGCACTGTCAAGATATTTTTTCAAGCTTTTGCAAGATACCAACAACAGAAAACACATTTATTTTTCCCTATTTTCACCTCAGAACCAGAACTCTTCTTTTAGATGTTAAACCTGCCCTCAGGCATGCCCCTTCTCCTACAGAAGCTCTGTTCCCGTCACCTTTTTCATCTCACTTGAGTTTACCGGCCTGATTCTGGAGTGGTGATAGGTGCACACTGTGTCAATTAAAGGCAAATATAGAGCTTCTTTTTATGGAGTGAACCTGCCATTTTGCCACTGCTAACATGGCAAGTTGTTATACAATATATCTACTTCTCAAAACAAATTAACAGGCTAATAATAAGACACCCGATCCATGAAAAAAATGCTATTCATAAGACGAGAAAATAAACTGAGAGCTGAATGTGTGCAAGCAGAGAGCTGAATTATGTATGACATGCAGTAAGAGATAAGAAAAGTGTATGAGTATACACTTTTGCTACAGTTTATGTCCATGACAAGGCACTGTCAACAGTGGGGCTCTGTCCTCGAGTTATGCAGAGACATAAAAGGTGGTATTAAGAATAGAATTGTTTCTCCAGGATGCCACTGATATGCAGACACTAAGCTCGTCTCTAAGCTCTAATCCAGGCACTCCGTTCACTGTATAAACCTTTCTGAAGTGCAAATTTTGTCCAACTCTCAGCAAATCCCAGCTAAAGTTGCATTTTTTGAAAGTCACTGCCACATCACCAGAGAGTAATGCTTCCTGTTTTCTGTGTGAAGTGTCACAAGCTGGAGCTCTTTATTTATTTTTTCTATCACCACCCACCGTGTGAACGCTGTTTATGTCACTTTCATTTGCAGTGTCTCATATTTTGTGAAATTGCGATACAGCGGGAAATAGTGCAGAAATAAAGTCAAAGAATGGCGCATCCCACGGCAACCGTTCAGCTTTACTTGTCCACAGTGGTTGAGCTGTCAACACACTGAAATCCCTGATTCACTCTGACTGGAGCAGACTTTCAAAATCAGCGCGCAGCTCCTGGAGCATCTGCAATGAGGAAGGTCAAACCTCAGCCACGCGACGCAGCACTCACACTAAATATATTTGGATGTTTGTCTGAATATCCCGCTAGTACCCCCTCTGAACTGTCCCCCACCTCCTGCCCCTTTTAAACTTGTCACCAATGTCCTTTCACAGTCATTTCACTATATCTTTATGACATTTACTCCCTGCTAGCTACAGCCAATATACCTAGAAAGCCACTGACAGCGCATCCATGTAATTCAATATGATAGCTCTCAACGGAACCAGCCAGTTCCAAGGTGGAACTCTCAGTTCTTTCTCTTTTTTCTTTCTTTTTCTTTTTTTTGAACGAAATGTCATGTTGAATATCGGAGCGATACGATGTGTTAGCGGGGGTGGTGGAGTTAGTCCTTCGTCTGACAATAGCCGAAGAAAAAATAGAGCTGTCTGTTCCTATCTCTTCTGCTGTGTGTGTGTGTGTGTGTGTGTGTGCGCATTAGCACATGTACTGTGTTTGTAACTCGTTTCTCATGCGTGCGTGTGTGTGTGTGAGAGAGAGCGAACGCTCATATGTTTTCTATTTATGCGCACGTCTTTGCGTGCTGCAGAGAACGACACAGCTGTAGCACAATAATATTCCCCATGTAGAATGACCTACATACAGGGGACCCCGATGGGGGTCCACAGATACTTGGCTTGTGAGTGCTTTCGTGTGTGCATGTGTGGGTGTATGTAAAGAAATGCTGTATGCGCGTGTCACTGTGTCTTTGTGTGTCCCTTCAGATGCTCAGCTGTGTGTTGGCAGCTGCACGCCTCCCTTGAGTTTTTCGAAGAAACTTGTTTGTTGTTTTGGCCTTCAGCTTTTTAAGTTCCTCCATCAGTCCTTCAGTCTGTCAGGAGAATAAAAATAGACATGTGCCTCGAAAATGTGTCTCCATCTTAATATTGCTCATACTTATGCAGCACTAATGTCATGTGAGGATATGTTTCCTTTGAGTTATTGTATTGGTTACACCAGTGTCCTCAGATTAGATTATAATTACCAGCTGGTGAGATGAGGGGTAACGAAGCGACCTACTATCTCCAATATTTGTCGAAGCATTGATAGAAAAAACTACAAGCCCTTTACTAACTCGTATTTGGAGTGGCAACATCCAAAATCTGTTTCCACTAATCTTTAAACTGGGTGTCCCACTCTTTTATCTTGTGTGGAAATATGTAGAAACCACAATTGGAAATGCACATTTTTCACAGCAGACACTTGTAGCACAGGTGTTACCGATAACATTAATGATGGCTGAGTTCTCCTCAAGTGTCACAGCGAGCCGGCATGAACAACATCAGGACCCTGAAACTGAAGCAGCTCGGTGGAATTCAGCCATCACTCATTTTCATTATTTACACCTGTGCTTTTCCTGCTGGGAAATGTGTTTGGTGGAAAGAGTCCCGTTTGGCCTCCAAATCTACAAATCTTGTAGATTCTGCTCTGAACTCTCTTTTTCAAAACATAGTGATAGTTTTGGTGCCTTTATTTCCAATAATTTGTGGTCAACGCAGACAACATATATTCATCTGCTGTGAAACTTGAACTTATTGTGGACAGCACAACAAGCTAAAAAGGTCCCCATTGACATATTATCACATGTGGCTACATAAGCCAAATATTCACTCTTTTCCTGGACTCTTGAGTGAAATATCCGGCTCTCGATTCACCAGCTACTTGTGAACTTTGTCTTTCCAGCACTTGGTGCTGGGTAGGCGGTGTACAGTACAGTGTGTTTATCAGCGAGCTCTCTCGCTGAAAACATGGCTGCCTGCTGCTGGTGGAAAACAGTGAGGAGAGCTGTGAAAGTGAACCCAAGTTGTTGGCTGTAAAGAATGATGAGTGGAGGTGAACTGTAGAGCTAGGTAATAATTTATTGTAGGTTCATCACTGAGGCCTAATACAGTACAGTATAAGTACAAGAAACTTGTATTCACTACATGAAACTTTGTCAACTTGTGCAAACTTCACTGATCTCTTTAGAAACTCTTTCAAATCATCAAATAATTTAACAAAGTTAACTAAATGAATGTGTGCAAAAATTTGAGGTTGCAAACCAACTCCTTTGCAACCAGATCATGTCCATGCAGCTAATTGGCTGCTTAATCTCATACAAGCCACTCTAATTGTCCCTACTATTGCAAATTTAATTTGTAGGTATTGACTACATTGATATTGATATAACAGCCTCTCTGTTTTATTTATTTTTTTAATCAGACTTTGATAATGTTAACATGAAAGTGCACTTACAAGAGCTTCAAAGTGCATAATCACACCTCATTTTAATGGGTTATCAACCCCCCTTGTGGATAGCCTGATTTGATGGATTCCAGTGCTGTGAGTTTTTTCTTTCCCTCCGAGACACACTGCGTTTATGTAAATGTATTTAGTCAGAAAAAAAAGAAAACATTACATGTGTTTGACTTTCCGTAATTACCAAGACTCCTTGGGGAGAGATTTAAATGCTGGTGATTACTTTGTTTGATTGCTTATACCGTGTGTGAGTATGTGTATGGTGTCTATGTGTGTGTGTCTTAGTGTGTTTGTGGCTTCAATGGTGTCTGCGTCTAACTCCGCTGCACTCCTTTAACCTCATTCACACACACGGCGCTCACTTTCTGACCTACATCAGTTTGTTAAAGTTGACAGTGATGAACGAGGACATTAACAAGAAAATATCCATTTTAAAACCCAAATAAGAGCCTAAATATCCACAGACAGTGCAGACGAAGGTAAATCATTGAAAGGTCTGAGCGAGTTAGCTCGTGAGATCTTCATTATCGGAACCGTCTGAAGTTGCTTCCCTGAAGGGAAGAATCCAAAAACCTTTCTTACATGAAATGTTCACAGCAGTCAAGGTGATGTAAGCCTCCCCAGCATAAGCCTGTCAAAGATCGGCCTGTTTAGTGCAGAGCAAATAAAATTTTAATGATCCTTGTGGTAGAAATTGGGTCAACCAACTTCTCTTTCGTCAGACCACCAACTTTCGATCTCTTCAGACCACCTCATCTATTCTCAAACCATCTGCTGTTGGAAGAGTGACCACCGCTTGGTTTTTATATCTCTCTGGAAGGTGATAGTTCAAATCCCCAGGTTAGCTCAAGAGAATCTGGTAGGGGAAAAGTAAATAAGTAATTTCCTCCCCCTTTACAGCTGCAGTGAAGCGCCTTTGAGCATTGAACTGAACTTTCAGCTCTGATAATGCAGCTGCTCAGCGGCGACCAGCAGAAGAGAGAGTTCACATTGATTACTATAAAACCGTATGAATAAAACAGAGAGCTGCTTCAAAAGAGACAACCTTCTCTTTGTAACAAGTATGTGTATTTTCACTTCTGATCATTAAAACAGTTTTCTGTGTGTGTGTGTGTGTGTGTGTGTGTACAGATCCGTGCCGGTGGGTTCGAGTACTCCCCCGGGACTCTTCACATCTACTCGGACAGCCTGCTGACGCTTCCCGCCATTATCGGCATCGGAGGGGGTGGCGGCCTCCTTCTGTTGGTCATTATCGCTGTGCTGATTGCCTATAAGAGGAAGTCCAGGGATGCCGATCGCACCTTGAAACGTCTGCAGCTCCAGATGGACAACCTGGAGTCCAGAGTGGCACTGGAATGTAAAGAAGGTAGGTGATGAAAGTGTTTGGGTGTCCACCAAACTTGGTCCAGTCAGGTCACAGCGGTTCACCTACGCTTACTTTTTTCTGTTCATACGTGACGGCTAACACAATCACAGCAACTCTATGTTAAAAATGCATGTTCTGTGTTGCACTATAAGACTAGAGATAGTAACTGATACATTCATTTATGCAACTATGCATATTTATTGGGATTTGCATAAGCTTTGTATTTACATTTTATCTACAGTAGGTATTTTTACTGGATTTAGCTCACCACTGGCATACAGAGGAACAGCTAGTCTGTCTCTGTCCAAAGGTTTAAAGAAATCCACCTACTAACAGTAATTAATGTCTTACACTTTCACGTTTCATCTGTACAAAAACTTGAAGCGTGACAACAAGTTGTCGTCTTAGGAGGGGGGTTATGTGCAGGACTGTTTCTTGGCCAGCGACTTACTGGAGTCGCTGCTGGTTGCCTGGCAACATTCGAGGTGATGACAAGGCAAACAAGATACAGTGTGTTAATTAGCAAGTTTTAGATGTGCTGCTAAGCTGATTTTTTTTTTGTACCTTAGGACAGAGCCAGACTAGCTGCACTAGTTGTTTCCATGTTATACTAAGCTAAGTTAACTTTGGCTGTACCTCAAACATTTAGATCTTCTCTAGAGCATGCCAGACGTTAAATTTGTCCTAAATAAACTCTGTGTGATTGAGTATGCAACCATACAGGATGAGAAAGTTGGCTGAGGTTTCATTGGCTGAACAATGTTCAGGATATTTGTATAGATTTGACTACCAAAGGGGACAAAACAATCATGAAGAGAGACAGATATACTGTAGAACTGTGAATGATGAAAGATGAAACAGGGTTTGTGCAGGTTATGGTTACTGAGGCAAATGCATGGCAAAGCAAGAGAAAGTTTTATTTAAGAAATGATACGTAAGAGAAGGAACTCACAGCCAGATTAGATACAGTTATAAGACCATCATCACAGCATGATGGAACACTTCTATGTGTGTCTACTACAAGCCTGTCATTGTGAGGGAGTCATTCCTCCAAAAGATCAGCCCTTTATTTGCTTATTTTTGATGATGGTGAAGCAGATCGCTGTCTGACGTGTCGGTTAACTGCCCTTACTTCTGAGTGAAAACACACCAGAACAGCCAAAGCATACAAAGTGTTGGTAAGGTAGATAATAAGAGACAGAGACGCGAGGTGAAAACAGTGAAAATGAGAAACATTTGTAAGGGGTGAGAGGAAGTGAGAGGGAGCATCTCTATACTCAATATAATGACACAGCCGTGATACAGAGTTAAAATACGATCACACCTCAGTCATGACACAGAGTCTAGAGCTCTATCAGCCACCAAGGATCAGTTGTCAAACAAAATAAGCAAAAGAAACTGCAACAGCTTTTGATTTAAAGTGCCACAGTGCCAGGGTGACCGGTGCATGTTTTCTGACATTTTCACAAAATGTGTGTTTAGCTTGTAGTGCCGTTTTAAGATGTTGTCACAACTAGAAAGGTCCTGTTCTTTCCCCTGACAGTAATCAATTCAATAGAAATCAAAACAGTTTTGCAGGAAGTGAAGCATAGCCTTACCCTCATCGCCCCCTCGCTCCCAAAAAATAAAGCACCCCGCCCCGCCTGCTGTACTTCCAGCTGGCCTATAGGGACAAGACAGTGTGTGGGCGGAGGAACAGATGAAGTGGGCGGCCCACTGTGTGTGTGTGTGTGTGTGTGTGTGTGTGTGTGTGTGTGTGTGTGTGTGTGTGTGTGTGTGTGATAGCAAATGCGTGAGGTCGGCTTCGGTCGAAGAGTCTTGAGGGTGAGAGACGGGACGTTTGTTTCAGTCATCCGTGAGAAGCAGACATCGCCCTACACTATCATAAAAGTAGCATATTAGCAGTCATGGCTAATTAGTAACACTTAGAAACACACTAGAAAGGACAACTGCTGACTGATGGTTCAGAGGAGGTAACTTGGCCGTATGAAAGGAAACAAAATGCAAATGGCATTCATGGGCAAAGCATTGTTTACATGCTAATAAGAGAACACCAAATACCGCAGCTTCACTTCCAGACATTGTCTTGACTGAGGTCTTTTCTTTGTGTACTCACATCAGAAACACGTGAGGGGTTTTCCCAGGAAAGACCTACCAGACACAGTGTTAACAGCAGCCAAAGAAAAAGATGTCATCAACTGGATATAAAATCATGTTACAGCAACAGTTGATCATGAGCATTAAATAACATGTCACCATCACGTCATCATCAGTCAGTGTATCTGAAATACTGGAGAAACTCATTTTAGTGAGCATGTGATTCTCTGTCTTCACTGGATTGTTGGCTCTGCACACTGTACACTGCAAAGCTGATTGCTGTAGACAGGGATCATAATATATCATAATATTAGTGTGATGATATTAAGCAAAGATGCTCACCCCATTTTTCATGTGGAACTTCTTGAGCTCTCCACTTGGCAAGAGGACTGAAGATGTCTTTAAACTGTGGTGAACAGCGTCTTCTTGCAGCAGGAAACAGAAAGTTTAAACACATGAGAAAAGAAAATTGGACACAATCATAGTGTATTTTGATTATAATGAAATAGCACAACTCAAAAAGCCTTATATAAGGCTGTGTCATGGCTTTTGTTTGAAGTGTGGTTAAAGTTTCATCAGTGAAAGTTAGATGGTAAGAAAGAAAGAACACAAAATAAGAGTTGAATTCATTAGAAATAAAATGCTTCATTACTCACTAAAATAGTGAATAGCAAGTCAGGAATTTTGCTGCTTATATGGTCTGGCATGGCCAGTAACATAATTCTAATGTTTTTTAACTTGAGAACTTTAGAGAGTATGTATTTTTGAAGGCCAACCTCAAAGTTAAGCATTGCGCTGCCATTCCACTGGATTTTAGATCATTGCCTCCAGAAGTAAAAACGTTAGGGTATAGACAATCTGCACCACAGTCACATGACTTCAACGTCACCATCACTAATTAACCCTAACCCTAACCCAACAACATCTGCAGTTTCATTTGGCATCTTGCAACTGCCACACATGAAACTTCAAAATTTACAAGTGCGTATACATTTACTGACGTATTTTATTCAGTTACTGAAACACAAAACTCTGAAGCTTAGACTTTATTTGAGGCATCTAACCAAAAACCTGTTCAAAGAAACCCACTGACCTCGAGATGAGGGACCAGAAGTGCAAAATGCTAACTCACTTTGGGGTTTTCAGCAAGTTTAATGACTTTATGACTCATGCTACTGGTATAATTCATCTTAGCATGTGACAGATAAACTCTTCAATGTTTTTTTATCTCTGAAGTAAACACACTGTACCTTACAGGGAGATTTTTTTCTTGTGGTTGCATTCCTTTTACTCTCAGTCAAGTCATCAGGTTATGATGATGTGTTTGCATCTTGCTCAAAAGGCGGCTGTGGCTCAGGAGGTAGAGTGGGTCATCCACCAATCAGATGATTGGTGTTTTGATCCCTGACTCCTCCAGTCTGAACCCCAAATTGCTCCCTGTAAGTCACTTTCGATAAAAGCTTCAGCTATATGACTAAAATCAAAAGAGGCAAATCACTTCAGCATATTTCAACTGTTTATAGCCACAGTGGCTGCAGTTCAGCAAAAGTTATAGTCTCATTTTCAGTGTTCGAATCAGCTTGATGTATTCTTTTCACAGACCTGCCAGCCAATCAGAGGGATGTTTTGTGATGGCATAATTTGCTATTTCTGCTTTTTGTATCGTTGATGTACTTTTTAAGCAGAACAATTTTCCATGTGAGCAATAAATAAGAGATTGATTAATGGATAGAGGAGGAGAATACCTGTCTATTTGAGTCTCCCTTCTACTCCCCTTTCTTCTTCTTTACTAGTCACTCTGCCCTTTGCCTTTTGTTTTTTTTTCTCCCCTCATCTCCACTTCTCTTCTCTACTTTCCACTTCTTCTCAGGTCTGACCTTTCCTGAGTGATCTTTCGCTCCTCTTTCTTTTATTTATAATCACTTATGTCATCCATCCTCTGAATTTACTTTCCTCTCTGTTTTACCATCCTCACTTCTCTACCTGCTACTTCTTTTCTCTTTCCCTCCTTTATCTTCCTTGCTTTCTCTCCTCTCCATGTCTCTTGTGGACCAAACCAGTCCAATAACAGCTGGGAGAAATTATGCATGAAAACTCATCCGTCGCTCTCTTAATAATTATCCACTCATGCAATTAATTGACTTTCCTTTCCAGGAACTTTGTTTTCTGTCTCCTGGTTCTGTTTTTCTCTCCCCAAGCTAGCTTTCCCTTTTTATTTAATTGTGTTTGGGTCTTTTTTGGACAAGCAAAGGTTGAATGTGTCAAGGCCAAGATACCAGGAAGAAATTCAGTTCATTACGTTTTTCAGCCCATGAAGTGTATTTTTTTTTTTGTTTTTTCAATGTATTTTTTTCTTTTTTGTTATTTCAGGATTTATGTGTACTGAAAAAGTTAGACACAAGAAGAAGAAAAAACACTCTCTTTCAATCACACATAACAACATGTCCAATCTAAATTGCTGATCCTGGATCTGTTATTATACTTTAATGTCTGCCAATCCTTGTATTCCCTCTTGCTTGTCTTGTCTGTGTTTTAGTTCTTATTTATTGCCTTTGCGGGCCTCTTTCTTCATCATGGCTGACCGTTACCTCTTCTCTGTCCAGCCCTTTTTATAAGACCCAGACACTCAACCTGAAATGATGCAGTTTGTCTGTCTGTCTGTTTGTAGTACAAGGGCCAGTTTCACAAAATAGATTTGTAAGTGCCACTTGTACATTGCAAATGGTGGCTGTATCATGATTCACAAATGATCACTCACAAGTTGCAGATACATTTTTTTGTCTATTTGTTTCGATAAGGGAAATTACTCAAAATCTACGTGAGGGGAAGTGATCTCATGTTGCATGTTATGAAACAGGCCCCTGAACTGTCAAAAATGCACCTTGTTAGTGCTCAGGTGCTTTTAAACTCTTTCAGTTCCCCCAGTTTTGCTTTCGGACAAATACAAGTGCCATTTTTCAAGTGCCAGTGGGGGATCATTCCTTGCTACTGTGCTACTGACTATTGCCTGCTATTTCTGGGGTTCCTCCTGTTCAAGCTACTTACTTGCTCAAAAGAACTGGCTGGTTACCATGGAGTGCTGAGTGAGTTGGGCTTTTTGCAGAAGGTAGTTACCAAACTAATGTACAACATGCAAGCAAGCTGGGATGCTAGTGCTAGTTTGTTCAAGAGATACCTTTGTACCGTCTACTTATGAATGTCTTATACCCATACTGCGTTTGTGGAGTAGTTTACATTCTGTGTTCTATATCACTAAATATCATTCTACAACGATGTTCAATCGTCCATTTTGACCTTTTCTGTAGCTTTTGCTGAGCTTCAGACGGACATTCATGAGCTGACCCAGGAACTGGATGGAGCTGGGATCCCCTTTCTGGACTATCGAACTTACGCAATGAGGGTCTTGTTTCCAGGCATTGAGGACCACCCTGTGCTCAAGGAGATGGAGGTACGGGTCAGTACACCACCAACCAAGCTTAAAACAAACTCACCATAAATAATCAATTGCAGTATAGCCAAGTACTAAGCTTTTGCACTAACAGACTAACATCAGAGGTAGAAAGAATAGCTGCTTATGCTAACTACAAGTAGTTCATCTCAGCAAGAAGTAGTTCTTAGAAGTACTTTGAAAGTTGGACTTAATGACATGAAAATGTTTCTCGGGCTTTACAGCTTCATACGTTTGTAGCCATTATCCCATGGCAGGTTTTAATCAAAGATGGGCCTCTCCAAAAGCCTGAGATCTGAAGCGAGAGGGACTCCAGACATGCTTCACCTTAAAGCAATCACATAACCTATATTTTACCTACTTTGTGTTAATGTATTCCGCTTGTCTCAATGAATGCAAATGACTCGGTATCATCATTAGTTTGATCTCATGGGACAGACGCTCGCCATATCCTCTTGATGTAAAGAAGTGGATTTTTAAAGTGAGGATGGCTTGAAGTTGACTGGAAAGGAATGTTATGTAAGAGATACAAGAAGATAAAACAAGTAAAGATGAAGCAAAAGATGAAGGGGAAGATAGCAAGAGGATTAGAGCAGAGAGGGAGAAGTAAGATTCAGGGTTACTACGATTGTTCCTTGCATTATACATCACTGTTAAGTTATTAATTAAGCCAGTACATGCAACCAACTCGCCAGCACAGCTGAATGGAGATAGTGCACCCGATTTATAGGGACATTTTACCGCTGAGACCAGGGGAAGTAGAATTAATAGTATGTCAACATAAACTACTCTCCTCCAAAGCTAGAAACCAGAGAGCCAAGTTTGTAATCAGCAGTATCATTAAGATGTAGAATCTGGTGCTGCTCCATTGGCTTTGATTGGAGCACTGACTTTTTGGAGTTGAGGAATAATTTGTTTGACCTTTTACAGCTTCATTTAATCGTTCTAATCCAGAAAATGGATTTATATGCCTAGAAGAAGAAAAAAAGCCCTCTGGGTGGTCTCATAGCTGCCTTTTTTTGATTCATTCTTAGTGATTCATCCTCTCTTATTTTTGGCAAGAAGGAGCAGTGGTGATTACTTCAACATGATAGAATTATCCTTGGATATAGAAAAAAAAAAGCCCATTGTGAATTTCAGCTGAGACTGTCAAGATTTAACTTTAAACTACTTTAAACTACTGGTAATCCAAAATCTGAACAAACACAGGGTGAGAGTGTTTTGACCAACAGGACTGTAGCGGAGGGTAAATCCAGTAAAATTCCATATTTTTCTTCCTTCTTATTTGGTTTACAGCTTTTACTGCCACACATAAAGCTTTGTGACATCATTCCTTCATTTATGGAATATGAATCTACTGTAGCATTGAACGTGCTTATCAAATCTAACTGCTTGCAAGTCCCTTATTGAATTTAATTAGTTTTGACTTCCAGAATTTATAACGGTATAAATAACTAAAACTTAAAACAGTTAATTAAATTCTTCAATCACCTTTTATTGTCTGAGACACCAGAAACACTACAGTGTTCACTTGTAGCCTAATTAGTGTAAATTAGATGAGCAGCATAAAATATGAAATGCTGATAAAAATGTATTGAAATAACAGCCTCATCTATCTTTTTTTTCATGAGCTATTGCTCCAAATACTGAAGGTCCTAAATTAATTAGATTAAAATAAGAAGCTTAAAATGTTGACATGATATGAATAAAAGTTTTCACTTGACCACTTGATGTACTGCACCAGAGTTAGGATGAAGCTAATCTAAAGTCACCACACTGACAATATAAATGCATGCACGACGTCACTCACAGGTTTCTGAAGAGCTGTTTTGAGGCTCAAATCTGTGGCACTGGCCGCCACCATGTTGGCAGTCCTGCCTCTTCCGCCTCCCGGCTAATCTAAAAAACGGCAAATATGTGGGTCTTTGACAGACCTGAGGCGGGCTGAATGACGCCTGGGTGCTCAAATAAGTCATCTGTAACAATACCCACCTGTCAGTCCACGCTGGTAATTATGCATCACTTTATATACACTTAATATAATTTGAACAGGTGACCAAGACTGTTTTTGTACCAGGCTGCAAATATGTTTATTTCTGCTGTGAAGTTGGACATTTTAACTTGATTGACTCATTCTGTAGCCAGCCTCAAGTGGATGTTTGAGGAACTGCAGTTTTTGGCACTTGGCACTGACACAGAGGCTGACAGATCTAAAATAGAACTAACCCTGGATGGTTCTTCTGTAAACCTTTAAATCTCTGTCATAGACAAAACAGACTAACATTCTTTGGCTTCAGGTTTTCTAAATAATTTAAAGAAATGTGAAAAATAGTTTTCATCAAATGAAGAGGTCCTGAATCATCAAATCTTCTCACCTTTTGACTTTTTTTGGATAATCAAAATAAAAGCAAGAGACATGACACTGTGGGTAAGATGTCCCCTGATACAAATTCCCAACAGTGGAAATCTGCCTTTAATTTGAGGTGTCAGGCAGGCAGAGAGGTAAAGGGATCTTACGTATTTTATAGTTATGTCTAGACTTCCTTCCCCTTCCCTCTGTATTTCCCCCAGGGCTTGCCGTTGTAATCCAATGGCCTGTGTAAACCAACGCTCCTAGCTTTATTGCTCTGTGTGACTGCTCTCTCCCCTAAGCTAGACAGCCACACTACACACCAGTTACGCACACACACACACACAAAAACATGCAGTACACACATACACATGCACAGTCTTGCAGATAACTCAATGTACCCTTTCTAACTCTCTACTTGAAATTCGGTAAAGACTGTGCAGTATGTACATGCATCTCCATCTGTCTCTCTTTCTTGTCTTCTCTCACTCTCACTCTCTCTTTTCAAACACACACACATGCACACAACACTCAGCATCCACCCTGGAGGCCCGGAATCTCATTTAGCACTTTAGAGAGAGGCCCAGACACTTTATTATGGCACACCGGAGGAGAGAAAGAATAGATGTTACAGTGGTACAAAAGGATGACAATAGAGAGCAAGAGAGAGAGAAATAGGTGGAAATGATGTGTTTGTGTGTATATGTGAGAGAGAGACACACACAAAGACCAAGAGCAGAGAAATTAAAAATGGGAGGAAGGCCAACGATGTGAGACGTGTGAGTGAGAGAATCAGAGCGGTGAGGAAGACGGAGCGAGTGAGCGACGGAGAGGCGTCTTCAGGGTGTTTAGTGTGTTGTTGATGAGTAGTGACAGGTGCCAGCCATTGGAACAAGCAGGGTGCACCTCTGTCACCAACCCTGACACACACACACACACACACTATCCTGCTATGCCCCCGATGCTCCTTCCCTCCTCTCCTTCCCCGTTTGACAGAATCTCTCTCACGCTGTGCTGGTTCAGGCCAGTCTGATTAGACGTTTTTTGGAAAGTTGCTTGAGCAGATATAAAGTCGAGAGTTCCGAGTGAAAGTGGGTTGTTGAAGCTTTATTGAAAGATTCAGTTAAGGGCTCTCAAGTAATACAACTGAGAGTGAGAGTGAGAGTGAGGGTGGTGAATGTGGAAAAGCCATTTTTCTTTCAGATCTGAGTGATCTAAATAGAACATTTACTAATATGAAAAAGTCTAATACCAAACAAAAAGGCTAAATCCCCAGACAAATACAAACAAGCAGTTCGAGGCCAATGATTCTCGTTCTCGTCTCATCGATATTCAACTGGAGGATGTTTTGACCAATCCACCCGCTGATGTCAGGAAGACAATTATGTCAAAGTGTCTGCTAAAATCATCTGTAGAGCAACAACTGAGAAACACTTGGATAGCAGCGCGCAGCAGTGCAGCGGGAGACAGAGTAGCCAATCAGTCTTACATTGCTGTTTACAAGCCAATATCATCATACGGTGGGAAAAAAAGTCTGCTTGCAGATGTGTTCAGAGTCTCTGCTCCGAGTGAGTCATAGTTTCTTATTATATAAATGTTATCCTGTGTCCAGGATTTGATTGCACATGCAAGTTTCTCACAGATGTGCTTATTACCTTATTTATTGATTGTGTAGTTTAGATTGTGTGTGCAGTATTTATCTATTGGTGAGAAAAGATGATGTGTCAAGGTAAAAAGTGAAGAAACACAAGCCCTACATTTCCCAAACAGGCATGTTTTAAAGGTTTCAGAGTGTAGCATCTAGGGTCATCTAGTGGTGAGGCAGCAGCATCTGTGACAGATAACTGCATCCAACTGAATACCCCTGTGAGTGTGAAGGAGAGCTGATGGCCATGTCTCCTACTTGAAAAGTTTATTCTCAGTGCCACATTATATATGTTGGTTTAGACCACAGCTGGCTTCCAGACTAGTTGCGTCACAAAGTCCTGCTCTTACATTCTTGTTAAACTGGTTCATTTCAGGTGAGCACAGAGAAACGTTCCTCCCTCAGTAATGAATATAAAAACAGCCTTCTGCTGTCAACACATTTCTTAGAGGGGGGTCCACTTTAAAAGCACAATTGTAACAACATGTAGCCCTTTGGGAAAAGGGAGGATTGTAAAAGGCAGATTTTTTTCTCCAAGAACACAATGACATGCATCTCCATAAATAATATGTTTGTATCTAGAAAATTGCTTGACAGTGCCATTCATTTCTGTTGTAACGTGTCTGTCTCTGTGTCTCTCTTCAGGTCCAGGCGAATGTTGAGAAGGCGCTGACGCTGTTTGGCCAGCTGCTGACAAAGAAGCACTTCTTGCTGACGTTCATCCGAACCCTGGAGGCACAGAGGTGTCTGTCTTTCTTTATTTCATTAATTGTTGTTTTTTTCCAAAAGGGATTCCTGCTATAAAATATCAAATACCATTTTTGAAAAATAACTAAATTAGATTAAAAGCAGGTTGTGCCATTCAACAGTTTAGCCAACTGATATTTCCAGCTATGGGTATAAGACCATGTAAATGCAGGAAGGTCGTCACTACAGCAGATATGAGGCTGCTATTTTAGTTCAGGTTGACAGCTACTTAAAGCTGTCAAAGTTCCCCTGTGGGATCTATGATGTGCTCACTGTCACTATACTGTGGGCTTAATGCTGCATTTTCTCAGGGATAAACATTGTTTTTACATTATTAAATACTAGGTAATAGCTATCAAGAACAAAAAAAAAGTATTTGTGTTTGGCGACTGTTTTTATCAATATAACAAATATGACACCCTGTGCTTTGCCTTGAATTAGAATAGGAAAGACAAATTGATAAACAGCATGAAAAAACAATTTAGCAGCTCAAATCACTGTAAAGCACTTAGCCAAATTGTTTATTACCAAACAGACTTATAACACCATTTGCTTAAGATTAAATGTGCATTAATATTTTAATGAGCTGTTAGGAGGTTAATGGTGCACATGTATTTTGGGGAACAGCTTCAGTCGTGTACACCAACAAAAGCTGAGGACAGATTTTTTAACAATTATATTCAATGCATTTCCAGGTCATTTTCAATGCGGGACAGGGGCAATGTGGCATCTCTGATCATGACGGCCCTGCAGGGGGAGATGGAGTACGCCACCGGAGTCCTGAAACAACTGCTGTCTGATCTGATAGACAGAAACCTGGAGAGCAAAAACCATCCCAAACTGCTGCTCAGGAGGTGAGGAGGATGTGGAGAGACATGAAACAAATATCGACTGCACTGTGAAACATCAGACAGATCTTTATTTCAGAACTTAAACTGTTGTTCATTTCATTTAATATCTTCTGTTATGTTCTCAAGTTCACTAAACTTAAATCAGATAGTTTTGAATTACAACAGCATGAGTCCATTTTGAACCAATTATTACCAAGTTGAGTATAGGTAACTCATACTCAACTTGGGAGCAGGAGAACCTGACATTTTTAAGTTGAACCAACTTGAAATGTTTTATAGTGACGTCTGCAAGATTAGCACAGATAGACAGAAATGAGGGATTCTGTTTGGATAAAACTAACTAGATGAACACACAGATAACCAGGTAGAAAGATGACACATGAGATGGCCGGAGAGGCAGACAGACATAAAGAGAGGCAGACTTACTTTACAACTTATTTATATGTCTTAGTCACCTCTGACAGGAACAAACAAGAAGAACCACAAACATAATCCAAGTACATCAATAAAATGTGTCTGTCTCTGAACAGCTTTGTCCAATCTTTACAGCCCCACCAGCAGAATATATATTAATAGAACATCAGAGGAACTACACATTGTTAACTGTTTTCTCTTTAATTTATCTATTTGCAATATCACAGGAAAGACAGATCGCACCACACATCTCTGCAAAGATTTGAGGTGTGAGCAGAAGGAGGAATTTAAGCTACTCTGACCTGCTCTCAGTAGTACTTCTGTAGAGCATTTATACAGCGAGGGAAGCTCCGAGTTATGATTCAGGGCTCTGTTGCTTCTTTTTATGGGTCTGAGGCCAGAAAATGGTAATACAGGGAAAATACAGTGTTCTGTTGATACATTTCAAATTGATTAATTCTGTTTAATTTCTAGCGTAACCCATGGAGTCTGTTAGTTGGCACACAGCAAGCCTGCTGAACAAGCAAAAAAAATGTGGAAATAATGCTCCAATAATAAATGAATAATGAATGAGTATTTATTCTAAAAATGAGCTCATTTTCAGTCTGTTTTGGTGAAAAAAGTGTTAAGTGTCTTGAGTGCTGTGATAATCCTACAAATGACAGCTCACAGCTCAGGTCACTAGTGCAAAACCGTTCTTTTAAAGGCAAAACTAACAAACTCTAACCAAACGTTTCATCTTTTTCCCTGTGATGAGCACACAATTACATTATGTAGAAGCGATGTGTTTTATTATGTTAGTCCATAATTTCTTTACATTTTTCATACTTTGTGTTTGTTTTTCTTCCTTCCCTTCTCCCCACACATCAGAACGGAGTCGGTTGCCGAGAAGATGCTGACCAACTGGTTCACGTTCCTCTTGTACAAGTTCCTCAAGGTAAGCCCAGACGACAAGGCACATCGTCTAATATCCTTATTCCATCTGTTTGCTGAATCTTTGATTAATAGTCATCATCTAAAGTGGATTTATATTGTGCCGTGTTTTTAAATGCATTTCTAGCACCCGTGTGTGTGAGAGTTTTATTAAATGCCTCTGGCTTCTATTATTTCCCCATTGCATTTATCTCACTGTGGTTATTAAAAGGGTTTTCCTGTTTCAGCTGCGGATTTTCTTGCCTAACAGTGCAGTATACATACAGTAGATCATCAAAGCCTCCCGGCATCATGTCTCTACTATTTAATGCCGTCCACACATCCTCTCCACTCTCCTAGTTTCACTCTTGTAGCTGACATGTCCTCCACACTGATCTTCATGCTGTTGTTTTAGCTCACATCGACTCTCCTTCATTCGTGAGGTTTCTGTTGCCATCGTTGGGCTGTCAGGCTCCTCTCTGCCTTGAGGTCATTTTGCCTAACCAGGGGGTGTGATGCTGCTCACACTGTCCTCACGCCTCCCCGTTTCTTCTTCATCCCTTCTTCCTGTCTGGCACTTTTACAGAGTCCAGTCAGAAGATGTTTTGTGATGTTTCCTCTCCACGCTCTAATTACTGATGTAAGACTTGAAGTTGTCATCATATGCCATTGTAATCCTTGTGGTAATTATTAGTGTCACGTAGTGAGAAAAAAATATAGGGAGTTCAGTATATTTAGGGGGAAAGATGGTATTAAACTGGGTGTAATTATCTCATCTTAATCAATATATAACTCAAATCCCCTTTCCTTTTCTGTTTATTCCCCTAGAAAATCATAAACACACCACGCCCCCACCCAAGCATTGCTGATTTACATTTTTTGATTGTTAGCGACGTAGGTATCTAAGCCTATGCCTCTCTCTGTACACCAAGAGCCATCATTTTATCCCTGAAATGTAAATGTCAGCATACAATTAGGGAGCTTTAATGAAGCCACTACTCGGTAAAGGCGAATCTCGTAGACAAGCATGCGGCAGCTGAGCGAGGAAGGCGAAAGCATAACGGTGTGATGTATGCTCAATCTGCCTCGTTAGCAGCTGCCCACCTAATTGGCCGGATGCTAACGAGGTTTTTAAAGTGGTGGTGGAATGAGGGAAGGAGGAGAATGGTTGGTGGAAGAGGCGGGAAGGAAGAGAGGAAAGGGGTTAGAGGTGGTGGGGACAGGGATGAAGAATAAGGGGGGCATGACAATAAGGAGTCAAGAAGAGGAGTGGAAAAAAGAACAGAGAGGATTAAGGGGGGGAGGGAAGGAAAGGAAGAAGGAAAGGAGATTCAGAGGGATGAAGGAGGGGAGAGGATAATGAAAATAAAAGTGTGAAATTAAAGAAGATAGTGGTAGCAGAAAGGTCTTTGGTTGAACCGAGTCATAGAAGAGGATAATGAAGGACAGAACATCTCTCATTCATGTGTTTTTTTAGCACATCAGAGGTTGTTTTTGTCAATGTGTCCAGAACATTGGGAACATTAGTCTGTAAGTAGCACAACATATGTTTACTGGGTGAAGAGGTGAAGGATGCAATGGGGGGATAAACAGAGTAGATAGAGTAAAAAAGGAACACACACATATATATATATTTATTTATTTTCCTTTATATATTTTTGACATTTTTCCTTTTCAGATTATTAATTTGTCTGATTTTAGGTGATAATAATAATCCAGCCAGCTTCGATCCCCAGGTTTAAAACCACTTCTTTCCTTGTTTTATTCAAACCTGCAATGACTGCTTGTTTTTATGGCCACCTGTAGGCCACAGAAGCACAACACTGACATTATTTATTTGCTACTGAACACCCCGCAATGTTCACTAGCTAGTGGCTGACTTTGCTGCTGTCAGAGCGAAGAGGCTGAACCAAAACATGTCACAGTTCATGCAGGGTAACAAGGATACGAGAAATAGACCCAAATACAGACTCACTGGCTGAACCTGGTACAGATCAAGTGAATGTACAAAAGCTTACAGATTGTCAGTCAGGCACAGTTCAAAAGCGTGAAAGGCAGTCCAAACAGGGAAACAAATGTATAAAGGAGTAGGCTAAATCCATAAAACATTTAAGGTTCAAGAAAACTGGGTAGTAGTCTAAACCGAAAACACGACGCAAGGAAACGATCTAACGCTTGAACATAGAATGAAGATACACAAGTGAAGGCAGGATGACAAGACACGGGTGAAAACTAATCAGGGAGAAACACAACAATGGCAGGGAGTAACGTTACAGACACAAGGAGAGGGGAAAATCAAATAAAACAGGAAACAATAAGCAGGAAACCCAAAACCATGAAAAAAACATTCAAGCTGTGGACCAGAAAACCAAAACAAGCTGAAAGACACTACAAAGCATTGCAGAGCTAGGTGATAATTCTCTGTGGATTGTGCGTGACACCTTTCACATTACACACACTGTTAATAAAAAAAATATTGATTATAGCTGTAAACAAACAAGTTCTGCAGGGAAAACACAGTCTGGAACACATTGATTTGCAAAAGTTCTGTTTGTCTTCATTGTTTCTTACCAGAAAACACACTGTGTGTATCCTTGATGTCTAACAAATGTATTGAGTGTCTTTTCTTCCTTCTGAAATGTGCAGTGCTGATAACTGCTACTAGTGGTCAAAACCCCCACAGGGTACCTCTAAAGCAATCAAGTTTTAAAGCTTAGTGGGAATAAGGAGGAAAACAACTAAAACAACTACTACTACACTTATCTGGCAATACGCCATACAAATGTCATTGTTTTGTTTCCACATCAAATATTATCAACCAAATATCTGGCAAAACCAGTAGCTACTGACATGATGTATAAGCCACTGTTATACCTGCTATAGCAGGATGTGCATTCAATACATATGCATCATACACAGCATGAAGAGAAGCTACATGAAGAACATCAACATGTCAATGTAAGAGAGACGAATGAAGAGATGAGGGTGATGAAATAAGAGTGAGGGGTAGAGGACTGGTTTTCTAGTGAGAGAGGAGAGAAAAAAAAGAAGAATGTGTGTGTTAGAAAGAAAAAGTGACTTGTAAAGTGTGTGTGAAGGTGAGACAGATAAATTAGTACTTTCCACTGTTCTCACCTGGACCTCATGCATCTCCAACAGACACGCACATACACACACACACACACACACACTGAAGTATCTCACTGAGCACCACGCAGTTGATCATTAAGCTCTCGTAGGGATGAGTATCGGCCGCGATGTGTCCTCTCTCTCCCCTCTAAACTGCTGCTACTTCAGTCGCGAGTGTTTTCCTTGAGCCCAAGTGATGAGTAAGGACGCTATTGATTGGCAAGTGCCTTTGATGGAGGAGAGAGTGGGAAACATATTTATAACATCTGTGTCTGGTCGCATAAGCTCTGAAATGTAAAAGAATAGGAGAGGACTGAAAAGATTTCAATAACGCTAGACCAGAAGAGGAAGAAAGAGATCACTTAAGGTTGATTCGCCCACTTGTCATATCCAGAAGATTTTAACATCTGATTTCTAAAACTCATCTAGATACTGTTGTGTTTTATTAGAATGGAAATCTGCAAACTTTTGGGCCCAAAATCAACATTAGAAAACTCTGTGCTTTTGTTCTTTTAACACACAGCTCACATATGGCCTGAGAAACAGCTGGAGTTAGTCAAAAGAATGTCATCAACAGTTTAACTACAGTAAAGTGGCAAAAGTCTGCCACTACACACAGATGGGGCTATTTGAGAAGAGTTTGTGGACCTTTTCAGGTGCTAAACAGTCACATTTGATTTGTCCTTATCCACTAAAGGACCACGCTGAGGTTTAGTGCTGGTAAAATGGAGGAACACAGTTTGTCTCACGCAGCATGTATTTTAGGTTGAGACACAAAATATGAGAGGGAATGGAAATTAGTACAGAAAGCTGTGACACGTGAATCACTGAACTGACTGCCACTGCTGCAGAGAAGCCAAAAATGTAACATCTGGGAAGAAAAAATGTAAAATCTGTTTTAGTGACACGTAAGGAGGGTGACAGACTATATACTGAGTGAGAGAAACATTTCACACGTGTTGTGTTGAGCTCTCTGCATGTTTGGCTTCACACGGTTTTACCACAGCCTCCTGTTTATTTTCCTGACTTGTAATGTTTTGCTAGAGTTCAGTGACATGACTGAAGCAGCCCGTTATATTATATGGTATCTTTTAACATCAATAATCTAGTCTTAATTCAGTCATTGTTCAGCCTTCCTCTTGTAGGATAAATGCATCAGTTCATATATAAAATTCATGCAGGATAAATGCACACTTGCAGTTCCTAAAATGTTTTCTATTCAGCCAATATTCCAACTTCCTTTCTAGACACAGGGACAGTTATGTGACCTTATTTAACGACACTATGGGTTCATATACAATTGTGGAGACATCTGTGACACTAATTTGCAACAGCCTAAAATAGCTGACACAATAATACATATGAACTGTAGTTACATGGATAGGTATACTGCATTTTAACACAATTACCTCCGACACAGAAAGCCAGAACCAAAACAAAGTGTGAAATGATTCATGGGAAAGTAGGAGAGAGAAAAAAAGTCTAAATTGCTTTTTTTTTCAGGATTTCCTCTAATCTTTGCTTTTCTTCGTGAATTACTGGACAGTTTCCCCTCTTCAGGCCTCTAACAATTATTCAAATGAAAGACTCCGAGAATAGAGAATCACTCTTTGGCTGAACTGTTGGCAACTCCTCTTCTTTCCGTCTTCTCCCTCACCAGGAGTGTGCCGGGGAGCCTCTGTTCATGCTTTACTGTGCCATCAAGCAGCAGATGGAGAAGGGACCCATAGACGCCATCACAGGAGAAGCCCGCTACTCCCTCAGCGAGGACAAGCTCATCAGGCAGCAGATTGACTACAAAACACTGGTCAGTAAACTTCTCGTGTCTTGAGGCTTGTCTGTTTTGGTCTGAATCACTCAACGGCTTGTTAAGCTTCAGTCACATTCAACAGTGACAAAAAAAAATTATGCAAGCTCAAACTAATCAGCGGTGGCCACCATCAGGAGTGTGCTGCTGCGGGTGAGGATTTCTTCCAGGGTAAACACGGAGCTGCAGGTTGTGTTTGGAGGGAGAACGTGATCTGGCCGTGAACCGACCCAACTACTAGCCCAGCGTTAATCACATTCTCTCTCCAAACAAAACACTTCAGGTTTGGAAACATGCAGACAAACATACTTGCCCGCAGGACCTGCTACAGTTGTTTTGTGCGTAAGTGCAAATGCTGAGTTATTAAGGCCCCAAACAGACTGAATGAACTAGGAAAATGTCCAGGTTTTAAAACAGCTGCTGCAAACAAACTAGGTGTGAAAATGCTGTCGGGTACATTCAAATGCACCTAAACAATCATCCAAACATCTCACTAGTTGGCAGCGTTGTCACACTCTCTACTTAAGCCTGATTTCTTTTGTCTGTTCCCATTTTCACTTGTTACTTGTTTCTGTGTGTTTTTCTGACAGACATTGCACTGTGTAAACCCAGAGAACGAGAACACCGCAGAGGTGACGGTCAAGTGTCTCAACTGTGACACGATCACTCAGGTCAAAGAGAAGCTGCTCGATGCTGTGTACAAGGGCAGCCCCTATTCACAGAGACCCAAGGCGTCTGATATGGACCTCGGTAAGACATACAAGACTTCATGTTCTAACTGTGTGAGGCATGTGCACAAGTGTAATTACAGTAGGTAAGAAAGCTCAGCACACTCCGCCTTGTTTTAACTTGAACACACACCCTACACACATTCAACTATTCAGTCAAGATGCTAATCCAGAGGTGAACTTACATGACCTCTAATCAACGTCCTAAATCAGTATTCAAATGCTGTTTTTCATCATAATTACCCCAAAAAATCCAAAATAGCCCATGAAATGAGAAATAGTAACATTATTCATCATGCATCAACCTTAGTGGTAGTTTTGTGCGTCACAGCTCTCCTCTAACGTCACCGGCACAGAAACTGGGACACTATGACCTTGTGACAGGCTTCCAACTAGGCTACAATATGTCGAAAGAAGTCAAACGTCCTCCAAAAAGTCGAGAGCGAGTTGATGAAACTTTTTTTATTTATTTTGCTTTCATTTCGTATTTTGTTAGACTGTAATTATATTATTTGATTAAGATTCTATAAATACTTCCACACTGACTTTAATATTTTTTATTGTTTCATGGGTGATCAATTTGACTTGATAACAAAGTTGGCATAAACAGTGAGCTGGGTTGTTCTTGTCTCATTAAACTCACAATTACAATAAAAGCAAAGTATACAAGTAAATAGTGACTGCACATTTGAGGAAAATATGATATCTTGTGTCATTGGGCTCCCTTCAAAGCTTTGAATATTCATGCGTAATTCTCACTGAACCTTAAAGCCTAACTAAAAATGGTACTCGGGACCTAAAAGACACTGACAACTCGTGCGTAGCATAAAAAATACAAGAAATATAGCAAGTTATGCTCAGAAATATTAGCTTTTCGAACCAGTGAAATGATATCTGACTTCACTGCAAGGTGTTTCAAAGAGCAAATGAAACACATACACAGCACAGAGCCCTTGAATTATCCAGTCTGAACCTCTGTTCTCTCTTCCTGAAGAATGGCGTCAAGGTCGGATGGCCAGAATTATCCTGCAGGACGAAGACGTCACAACTAAGATCGACAACGACTGGAAAAGACTCAACACACTGGCTCACTATCAGGTACATGTGTGCACATCAGGTACAAGCAAGAGTCAACAGCTAAGCCGGATTCATACACTGAGTGTGTTTTGGTGTGTGTTTTGATGTGCAGGTAACAGATGGATCAGTGATTGCCCTGGTGCCAAAGCAGAACTCTGCTTATAACATCTCCAACTCCTCCACCTTCACCAAGAGCCTCAGCAGATACGGTACAATTCCAATTCTCCTCTTGACTTGATCCTATTTAAAACATGCTGTCAGTGATTCCTCCTCTCTCTAACTCCGTCCAACACACACACACACACACACACACACACTCACAACATCCACCTCTTTCAGTCGCTCTTTCTTTTTGTTTATTGTGGCCATGATTGGACTCCATTGTTTTTTTTGTTTTTTTTTCACCTCTCTCCAAGTGAATGGCAATCCTTTTTATCCATTGCTATCAGCACAGGCCAAGGCCATTCCACGGCTATTTCCAAGCAGTCCGTAAATGACAGGCATTAAAGTAGACACCTCGATCCCAGCTGACCGAGAGAGAAAAGACACCTGGCAGTCAGCGATTAGATGGAAGGGCCGGCGTCAGTATGGTTTACTTCACTGGAAAATTCTCAACTATTGAGAAGATAAATGACTGTATTATAAAAAACTGGACACTCTGATATAAAGTATCAGATATGCACAGCTGCATAGCAGCAGTGTGGATTTTTCTAAGAAATGTAAGTTAGAATGATCTTTTTCTGTTTGTGTGTGTACTATAACAAACAGATATAACACTTTTTTGGTGGGTGTTGGCATTTTCTGCTTGTATTTAACAGATGACACTCCAGAGATAGACAGGAAACATAAGGAGAGAGCGGTCAAGTTACGTGCTTTAACCATACATTTTTATCCAGTGAAGGCATAATCTGAAGAAAATTATGATACCTGAAAATAATAGAGACCTCTGTCTTTTGCTCTAACCCAGTCATCAAATAGCAAAGTTGCAGTCCTCAGCAAAATGGATTATACTCTATGTTTTATATTTGACTTAACAGAGATGTCAGGACAATGACAGTGTTTGTGTAAGGTGACTATTTTCACCACTCTACACAAAGTATGGACTTAAATTAAGTCTGCAGTAACTTTTAATATTTGTTTTGCCCACTTGGGGCAGTGGGCTGTGAACTGTAAATACAACAGTGACAAATTATGATATAGAAAGGTGTATTAGTAGCCCATTTGCACAGATACAGCATATGGAGCAACATTAGTATCCACGTGGCACTGTTTCTAGCTCTGCTTTGCTCTCCACATACTCCACAGAAGAATCTCAGAAATCTGGCTCTGTAGTGGCTAAATGTTCCACATGTCTGATCTTTTGAATATGAAGGTTCCAATAGATTCCTAGGTACCTGCCGGCCAAAACAACGAGCTGAAAGACACTGAAAAGCTCTGTGGAACTGAGGATAGCCACAGAGTTAAATGATAATTCTCTGTCAATTCAAGCAGCCACGAACTGTCAAATTATTCATTGTAAGTGTTGAAATATTAATTACAGGCCCTCCAAGTCCTATTTACCAAATAAATACCTTCAATTCTAAAGACAATCTGTTTGGAGGCGTCTACTCAAATAAGAATGGAAACCAGTAAATCAATGTATCACACAAACACCTACGCTCTATTGGATAAGGGCAGAGAGAATGTAGTTGGAGAAATTACATTTCTGAAATCAAAGGTTTCCTTTTTATGGATCAACTTACCCTGCTAAAATACACAGCTGCAGCTATTTTGCTCCACAGCGAGTACATTTAAAAAATGTGTGTTCGTCTTTGCTTTATGCTTTAATTGTGAACGTGTGGGTGTGAGCTTATGCATGGATGTGTGTGTGTAGGAGGGTGTGTTTTTAAACACAGGTAAATGTTGGCCACCAGTGGCCATGATGGGCTTGGATTCAAAGCCACTCAACACCCTGCCGGCAAAAGCAACAACAGCACTAGACAGCACCCCACTCAGCCTCTGTCACTTTTCTATCCCGTGCTCTCCCATTACTCTCCATTTCACCTGTCTCTCTCCTGACCTTTTTGTCTCTCTGTCCATTTAGCCCACCCACCCCCTTTTCCTGTCATCCCTCCTCTCCTTCCATTCACCAAACATAAAGGGATTGCAACATGCATCAGCAACTCTCTCTTTTGTCCCTCCACTTCTTCTATCCATCCTTCTTCCCCAGAAGTAACAGCTACTCAGCAGACAGTCCTCTACCTCATGTGCACCTCACCTCCCTGGTTGCTTTCTCCCCCCTCTTCATCCTAAATGGAACAGTCGTAGATATGCATCTCCTTGTTTCGCTCTAATCAACTTTGACAACTCACGCCATGAATAATGAAACAGACAGAGATGATAGCGGAAAGGGGAGGGCGAGTGTGAGTCACAGTCTGTAAAAAAGAGACAAAAAACTAAAGAAATACACTGAGTTAAGGGTGATCATCGTTTTTTTTTAGCTGACTTACCTATAAGTATAGGTAATGAGAATCTACATGTTTTTAGTTCAGTACAACCTCTATGAAGGAAAAGAATAATAGGCTGCAATACTTGCTGGCTTCTGAAAACCTAAAAATGGGATCTAGTAAGGGAATTGAGCCATTTTTTGTTGCCTGAATCTCAAGGTCTCTAACCCAAGCTGACATAGTTCTCTAAAAATAATTCTGCTTCTGTGTTTCTGCCTATAGAGAGTATGCTGAGGACAGCCAGTAGTCCAGACAGCCTACGATCCCGAACACCCATGATCACCCCCGACCTGGAGAGTGGAACCAAATTGTGGCATCTTGTGAAGAACCACGACCACTCGGACCAGAGGGAGGGTGACCGAGGCAGCAAGATGGTCTCTGAGATCTATCTGACCAGGCTGCTCGCTACAAAAGTAAGTCACAGAGGGGTAAACTACACACAAGTGTTTTAACAGGTGATTCCAGTCAGGGTGGAAAAACCTCTCAAACAGCACTTAGAAATGTTGGGGGGGTCGTAAAACTCTCCACTGAAACTCAGACTAATGGAATCTTTTCAGCATTATCAGCTCTTTAAAACAGACTGATCCACCTCACCTATTTAATGGTAGAGGGAACTACAGAGGTCATTGAGGAGTCTTAAAATGTATTAAATCACATCATCAAGATTCAAAGCATTGCTAGATCAGGTTAATGTATATACATTTTACATTTACAGTTATTCATTTGACACCTTTGTTCAAAGTGGTGTACAAATGAGGTACTGTAGATCAAGTAACGGCCAAGTTCCTACAAGGCTACAACTTCCAGTCAAGTGTCAGCTCCAAATTTCACCTGACAAGAGTGCTACAAGGTTGCAGGTGCATAAAGTAACTCATAGCAGAGTGTCGAGCAAATTAGAAAGGTTTTTTTTTTCTTGACAGAGAGGTAGAAAGAGAGACTATGCCAGGTGAGTAGGTACTTTCGGAAGAGTACCCTTGAAATGAGTTTGGTAGCTCATCAACAAAGTAGCATGCAGGAGGAGAGTTTGCCTCACAGTGATTGTAGGACTAGTTGTGGTGCATTTGCAGATCATGGTGAATGAGACGGCTAATAAACCTTGAATGAGGGAGTTCAGATAAGTGGCCACTTTGTATTAGTGATGTGAATATAGCAAGAGGGAGCCGGAGAAGGGTGAGGGAAAGTAGAGTGACACAAGCTGTTTTCGGCTCGTTGAAGACCAGACATGTTGGCACATTTTGGAGAGGTTTTACCCTGTACGCTGGCAGCTCTGCCAAAGGGGCGTTAACAAGAGTCAAGGAATGATAACCTGTGCTTATTCAAGGAGAAAGATGCTTTTTCAAGTAGTTGAGCACCATATTCAGTCAGATAAGATCTTTTTGTGGTTTTTTAGTGCGGAATGAAGAATGAAGATGACCAAGTGACGAATGCTAAAGTTAGTTGGTAAAATCACAACTCCCAAATTTGAGATCCACGCCAAGACAGTGGGGTCCTCTGAAAGCATGGACAGATAGAGCTGCGTATCAGCGTACCAGAAATGGTAACAAAACTATGTGAGCAGATAACCAGACCAAGGATGATGGTGTATACTGAGAAGGGAAGAGGACCAAGTACTAATCCTTGTGGTACGCCAATAGAAAGACAATGAAGCTTCTCTTCATGGTGACTGGTTGCCCTATCAATGACAGGAGTTAAGTTGAGTGGAATGACCTTGACTAACTCTTGAAACCATACAAATTTAGTTTGCAAGAGGACATCTGAGATTTAGGGACAAAAGTATACACAACAAACTCTGGATAGGAAAGTTTTATATGGGTTTAAAGATTGATTTTTCTTTAGTGAAGTTACCTGAACATGCATAAACTTAAAAAAATACAAAATAAGTGGAGCACGTATTATGCGCATGACCACAGGCATGTTGTGGGAGAGATGGGTTGTAATAGTACATACTGGACTATAGATTCTTGATTGCTGATCAGAAAGGATCCATGTATGCTCAAGCACATACATGGATAATTTTGGATAGGGCATATAACGATAGGCAATTGTTCCATGGGAGCATTTTAATTTTCACTGGTAATAAGGAAAAGTAGATTAATAAAAGGTGAATTTGTGGTGCAGAGGGCAGGGATGCACATACAGGATGTGATAGGAGACAGACTAATGCAATTGAGAAGCTCATCTTATCCTTGTCTCTCCATAGCTGTCTTTCTGTGTGTGTGCTTGGGTGTCTTGTCTATGCAGACCTCAGTACTTTGATCCGCGACTGGGACAGAATTCACTCCTGTTCCTTTTCACACCGGCTGACTAAATACGATCCCCAAACATTTACATTGTAATAGATTCTGCCAGATGGAAACGTCTGGGAAACAAATGTGTTGTTAGGGAAATTCATTTAGCTACATTTGATGTAATTATTTTGGAGCATTGTCATTGGAGGAACGTGCCATCCAAATCCAAGAGCCGTGGTTCCTGTTTATGATTCTGTCACAGTCACAGAGTTATCGCTGCTATTCTCAGTGGGGCTATTTATACTACAAATGTACACACTTATAGCCCATTCCGGCGCGGTGAATACAAGTGGGAGGAAATGATAGACTGTATTCTGTCACACAACGCAGTCAAACTCTATTTATTGTCTTTATTTTCTGAATGTTCAAAAGATGTACTTCTCTTCACATTAACAGGTAGATTTGAAGTTTTTGGGGGGTGTTAGTTTAAGGTGAGGGTGGGTGGATTAATTATGACTAGCATCACGAAAATGCTCTACACCAAAAATCAATATAAGCAAAACAAATCTACATCTACATCACATCTAAAAACAAAGCTCAAAATGACTCACAATAATAAGGCAATATCACCTGTTTTAAAATGTCAAAGGAACTCAGTGGCAAACTACGCACAAAAGGCCATCAGCTATTTTGAACATTACATCACATTATGACAACAAAGAAAAAACAGAAATGAAGTTGTCCCAGTCGTAACCAAATAACTAACCAAAACAGCAAATAAATACAACAAATTCTGAGATTAAAAACAACACAACAACAGCATAAAAACAAACCAGTATTAGATCAAATTAAATTCATTGAAGTCCTTCTTCAACAAGTTCTCTTGTTTTCTCTCTGTCCTCGTCCTTCTGTTCAGGGTACATTACAGAAGTTTGTGGATGACCTGTTTGAGACCATCTTCAGCACGGCGCACAGAGGAAGCGCGCTGCCGTTGGCCATCAAGTACATGTTCGACTTTCTGGACGAGCAGGCCGACAAACACTCCATCACAGACTACGACGTACGACATACCTGGAAGAGCAACTGGTAAGAGTTACTCTCTTTCCTACTGACAAAAGCTGTTACAGCTTAATGGGAGCTGGACACTGGCATTAAAAATTTCACCTCCAACACATTGAGATCTTCAGACATCTTTACTTTTGACCCTTGTTATATAATTCGTAGAGAAGAATAATATGTTGGTTTGAAATAACAGATGTCATCACTTTAAGCTTTAGGGCATTATGATGGGCATTTTTCACTATATTATTATTTTTCACTATATTCATTTAATGAGCATTTATTCATCATCATTGCAGTCCTATATTGGACCCAGTAGTTCAACTTGTGATCATATATACAGTAGACTAAGATTTGGATGTGTTTTTCATAGTTTGGTTAAAAGTTTATCTGAGTCACATGACTGTGGTTACTCGACAAAAATCAGTGTGTTCCTTGGGGCTGGGTAAACACTGATGGATAGAATGTAATTGGGTGTCAGATAAATTGTAAATAACTTGTAAATTAACGTCAGTCATAATGTTATATACATCTACAAATGTGTGGAAAGTAAATATTTTGTGAACAAGCATATCAAAGTAATTAATTCAATAAATCCAGGTCTACAAAATGCATGAAAAATTAAAATAGTTTCTGCGTGGGACGCTTGCTCATAATTTACTGGATGATTTAATAACATCTTGAGACTAGCATTGCAATATTCAGCCTATAAATTATTTATTTGCTTTTATTTCATTAACAGTTTTTTGTTGTAAGTTCTGACCAATTACATTTTTTGCTGGTCAGCTGCCGCTGAGGGCCATGACACCTACTGAGCAAGACTCACACAGAGACGATAAGAGAATATAAACCATGAGAAAAACAAGCTGTAATGCACACAGTGCACTAAACAGAAGTGAAAAAGATGAAGTACAACATGAACATTAGTGAAATAAGCAACCCAAGCAAAGCACTTAATCACCTTGAATGACAGCTAACACAAAGTGTGTGGTAATGCAGGACATTGCTAGGTTACATTTAATAATATATAGTTAAATGTTTCTTTCCATTCTGTTTTTCCTCTCCAGTCTTCCTCTGCGGTTCTGGGTGAACGTCATCAAGAACCCCCAGTTTGTTTTTGACATCCATAAGAACAGCATCACGGACGCATGTCTGTCTGTGGTGGCCCAGACCTTCATGGACTCCTGTTCGACATCAGAGCACAAACTAGGAAAAGACTCACCTTCAAATAAGCTTCTCTACGCTAAAGACATCCCCAACTACAAGAACTGGGTGGAGAGGTGAGTCGATTCTGAACCCAGACAGACTGGAAGAGGTTCCATATGAGATGTTGAAAGCTGGACTGAACTGCAAATTTGGCCTCAAAGAAAAATGATGTAGAGTGCTGAGATTAAACTGTATGATTATAAGAACATAACAGGCTGAGGTGTATGTAGTACTAGCATTTAAAGAATTACATCAACCTGTCTCCAGGCCTATAAATATGATATACAGTGTACACATAGTGACGAAAGTATCGGATAACACCAGCTGTGTCTGTGACATTTTGAACTTGCCATGTGAATTCAACATTTCCCTTTTGATTCTTCAAATCCACTTCAGCTGTAAAGGAGCAAACGATGTAAAGAAATAGGTGAAAGACGGATTTTGCAGCGACTGTTTGCCATCTCTCTGCAAACGGAGGCTCACTGAAAAATGTCCCCCAGTTCACCCTTCATCTTTTATTCAGCTCCAGAATGTTTAACTAAACTCGAGATAAGTTATGCTCCGCCGACGCTTGCCACAGTCGCTGTTTCCACTTTTGGGGAAGAGTCCAAAAAGACTCTAAGTAGCTTTGTTTGGCACTGTGCATTGCAGCTCCTCCTGCAGCATGTATTGAAGTTGTGAGGGATGATGAAAGAGTCTGGATTTTCATCCAGATTGCCAAGATACCATGTTTACAGAACAGAGAATAACGCTGATGCTAATGAAATAGTGTATATGTTTTCTGATTAAACTTTGTTAGTTAAAAAACAAATTATACATCCATTTTGCAGCCTTCCCTCTCTCCTGCTGCTGCAGCACTCAGGAGCTAAAAACAAAGGAGCACACAGTTATCCTGATACAGGGTCCATTTCTTTAATTCAAGTCCTGAGGCCTGCAGAGATATTTGGAGGCAGTATGAGATAAGGATTTATAGGTGATAGTTAATTGGCTGCAGTTAAACCTTGTTTCTATTATGCCTCCTAACCCACACTCAACCCCGGCCTGCCCTGCTGCAGTAAACCTTGAGATAGTTGAGATATGGATTCTGCAAACAGGTCCCAGTACAGCTCAATACTGGGATATATTCTTAATATACTGCATTGTTCACTCTGTGTGTTTTCTGGCTGCCTCACTTTCAATGGACTTTTTTTTGTTGTTGTTCATGGCTGCAGTGAACAACACTGAGTCGATACAGTGAAGGTTGTTGTTGCTCTGACAGAATGGACCTCAAAAAGTGCTCAGTCATCATTAGGGACTGTATGAGAATTATTCATACTTTCTTTTGAGCCTCCCATTGAAATAAAGACTGCAGTGCCTTCTGCCCAAGACCTCAAAATAATAGTATTTATGAGTAAAGATCTGCTAAATAAAGCCAGTGAATGAATGAACTGGACACACTATATTCGCCCCTTCATGGATTTTATTTGATGATAACGAAACTAGAGGTGCATCAATAATAAAGCTCACCAGACAATAATCGAGTACATATAAATCTGGGAAAAGACAAAGTTTAAGGTGAAGTGTGTGTGTGATTGAGTGGAGTATAGCATTTTAATTGCTAACTGCAACACCCTCTCATCACTCTCTCCTTTCTAGCGTGAAGGTCAAGCTATGATGGCTTTTTTTTAAAAAACAAGCCTTAAATCCAGTGTAGTAGAAGCAGTCAACTGAATGTCTCTTGCCTCACCCTCCGCTTGGACATGTAAAGACGCTACGGTGGCTGTGAAAAGGGTGAAAGGCACTATCTAGAGCCAGTGTTTAGTTTGGCTGTTGTGTGCTACTGTAGAAACATGGTGTCCACCATGGCAGCCTCCATTGAAAATGACCCATATAGTGTCTTTAGGTTTAAGTTCCTCTGCAGTTTGGAAACAATGCCTCTCACATGTCTATTTGTCTTTGAGCTTGGTACTGAAACATCAACTAAATACTGAACCAGGAGCTATCAATCCCCCAGTTGGAAGACTGGTCAACAGCTGCTACTGTTTGCATTCAGAACATTTAATAACTAAATAAATCCTGTAAGTTCTGGATGGAATACAAATATGTGCCAAACTCTGACCCGACCTCTCCTCTAGGTATTACTCTGATATCTCCCGCATGCCGGCCATCAGCGATCAGGACATGAGTGCCTACCTGGCAGAGCAGTCCCGCCTGCACCTCAGCCAGTTCAACAGTATGTCTGCGCTGCACGAGATCTACTCCTACATCACCAAATACAAAGACGAGGTGAGCTCCCGCCGACAGGAGTGTTTGTAATTACTGGGGAGCAGGGTGTTCTGTGTCATTCCCCCCTTCACTTGTTCTGACTAATACCAAGAGGTCATTTTAATTCAATTACACTGATAACCAGTCCACATCGGTACAGGCTGCAAGGTATCATCGCCATTAGGATGCACATTAAGGCATGAGCTTAACACATTATGTAGCTAATGGAGCTTCATTAAATTTATGTGATTTCTCCCAAAGACCTGAATGTACAATAATTTGTACGAACCAGGAGCGTGTGTTTCATCTCTTTGAGGAATAGTTTGATTGGTAGTTTGGGGAAATACACTTATTTGCTTTCTTGCTGAGAGGTAGATGAGAAAATCAGTAACACCCTCCTTTCACTGCCATCTTGAGAGTTAGATGAACAGGTAAACATGTTCTTATCTAGTCCTTTTAAAACCAACACATAAAAACGAGTTTGTTGTTTGATTCTCTTGGCCGGAGCACTGACTTCAGCCGGTTGCCTGACAACCTCACAGTGACGACAAGACTCATGGAAGTCACGGCTCCGGCCAAGAAAAGCAGATAAGTGTGTATGTAGAGTACAAACAGTGTGATGAGTACGTTCCTTTGTGGATAGTTATTATCCGTCCTCCTCTCCATCCCTCCCATAAATCACAGTGGTTCGTGTCCTCCTCCGGTTCCTGATGGACAACCATATGTCCTCATCATCCTCTTTTTTTCCCCAACTTTATCATGCTTTCATGTGGGCTCTTCCACTCCCCTCCTTCCTCCATCTCCATCCCTCCATCACAGCAGTATTACAGTAGTTACGTTGGTTGCTTGCAGCTGGCTCCATTCAAACCAACTGCTCCCCTTCATTACAGCCTATTATCCAGATGTAGGCAGCTGCATGGTCCCCATCGCCTCTAACACATGCCCTGACCTTCCACGTACACACACAAAAAACAGGCATGAAATGTACATGGACGTGCTTAACACACACACTGATGCACATGATGCACACACATAAATACAGTCTATTTGCGCTATACCAGCTCCTCCCTCCCCTTGTTCATGTCACACTTAATAAGACGCCAACACACACATACTCCTGTACACACTTCCAGTGGCCGTTAACATGCCATCACAGACATCCACCGGCCGTCACATGTTGTCAGCATCAGTTTAAAATGTAATCACTGACAACGAAACTGGAATTAGCTCCAGAACACTCTTTCTAGACAGCACCAAAATATTTAGGGCAGAGGCGCGTAGTAGAAGCACCCAGGGTGCTTTGCTTCATCCTTTAGCGAACTGATTAAGGTGTGACGATGTAATCTTTCTGTGTCTAGATCCTGTCGGCGTTACAGAAGGACGAGCAGTCGCGCAGACAGCGGCTCCGCGGCAAGCTGGAACAGGTCATCGACACCATGGCCCTGGCTAGCTGAGGACCGGCCAATCACACGCCCTCGGCTAGTGGACAACTGGCCAACCAACACGCCTTCCCCGACAACCTTTGTGACATTTTGACCCCTCGACGTATGAAGTCTGTCGTTACCGCCCTCACAAACAACAACAACGTACAGCAGCGGAAAAAAAGACTGCAAGGACACAAGCACCCAGCAGCAGCAGCACACTGGAGAGACAGCAGAGTTTGGATCTAAGGCCCCGCCGGCCGGGTTGGCTTTTTCGTTTCGTTTTTTTTTTTTTTTTTTTCCTCACTCTCTTTCTGAGCCACCAACCCAACCCCGAACGACCAAATCAAGTCGTACCCTCAGCCTCAGACGATATGGACCTCAGCTGAGGACAGCGTTTATTTTCATCAAGGCCCTCATCACATGTAGAGTCCTTCGAGAGAAGCAGTTGGGTACTTTGGTCACAATCAGGACCAGTACTTGCACAGTGGTGACCAAAAGCTCATCTAGCTGGACACAGAGCTACAGGAAAGGTACACAACTAAGTCCACGGTTCAGACTGCGAGCCAGTAACAATCCAGGATATATTATCGTGATACTTGATCCCTGTGAGGAATTTTCTCTTTTCTGTCGCTGTCCTCCACAGGGAGGTCAGGGACAGCTACATTGCAGCAGCCACAGAGTTGATCGCTCTGTTGCTCAGAGACACTTCAGCAGGGTGGGCAACTAGGAGGAAGGAACTTTGCAGGGAAACTCTTCCTCCAGTACTGACTCTCCAACTCTCTTATCAACAGGAACTCCACTGTAGTCTAACAAAGGACAACTTCAGTTTCATAACCCTGCGTTTGATTTGTTATTGCGTTTTATTTCACCCCCCAAAACTGCCTACTCTCCCCAGTGCTGTGCCACTTGTGTTACTGCTGAATTTGCACAACAAAGCTAAATCAAAAGAGAGAAGAGGATATATGAATATAGATATATATAGATATATAAATACAAACCTTTTGTTTTTAAAACAGATGAAAAGTTGAAAAAAAAATGTTTTTCCATTGTAATGTACAAAAGATAAGATTTGAGAAGAGGATTTGATATTTCCAAGATGAAAAATTATGAAAACACAAGGAAAAAGTCGTCCTGTGCCATGTTTTACTTTGAATGTTGTTTAGTGCAAAGAGACTTCTTCTTTTCGTTAGATCCAAACGTGCTATGATGAAACTGTTGTCATACTTAGTGACTGAAAGTGAGAGTTTAAAAATAGGTAAATGGCAAAAGTATATATATATTACAAACACTTTCTATATTTCATGAAGTCTTGGAGGCCGATGTGTGCTACATGTTTGGCTCTAAAAGTAGTAAAAAAAAAAAAAAAAAAGACAAGTGATAGTCTGGAAGTCGCCTATGAGCCAACCCGACCTACAGTGCTTTTTGTGTTTGTTTTAGAGAAACCAAATACATCGAGGCCCCGGTCAGCTGACTTGAGACAAGACAGAAGTCATTTCTGTGGAAGCCGGCCTCACGTTGTGGTAGCACACAACCACAGAGGCACAAGGCAGTCGTTTAAGTTGAACACCCGGCACACCGTGCTCCGCAGCTTCTCGATCTTGTTTTCCAGACTTCCCCCTCTTGTCTGAAAAAATTGATACGGTGTGCCATCTAAAAATGAAGGCCAGATTTGATGTGCAGAAGGTGAAACAGTATTGTTTAATATTTGGCTTGTTTTCTAGTCTGCAGTGAAGGTGGTAAAGCTAAAGGTTCGATTTTTTTTGTTTTCTTTTTTGAAATGTGAATGTGGTTTCTGAAAAAGATAATGAAATGTAGCTTGATTTATGTAAGTGTTTTTGTACCAGTTGAAGGCCTTTCTCTTTTTTCGTTTTGTGGTTTTATAGGGGTAAAAAAAAAAAAAAAAAACTAAAAAAAAAAAAAAAAATCCCTCCAGTACGTGCTGCTCCACATTAACTCGCAGTGCTTAAAAAGACATGCATTCATAAACAAGACATTCCTTTCTCTTGTGAGTGTAAAAAAGGGGTACACGGCTAATGATAAAATACAGAAAAAAAAAGATGTTAAACAAACCAGGGTAATATATACTATATGCGGTCGTCCATCCTGTAAGAGCTTATGAAATGTAGACCACCAGATACATTAACAACCACATCAGATGGTCAAGAAAAAAAACTCATCTACTTATCACTCATGTTCCTGTTTGTTTTATAACAAATAGAACAAAAGCAGGTTAAAATGCATCAGATGCACCTTTTAGAACAATACGACTTTAAAGGAAACAGTTACAGATGCCTCAAAATCATTTCCATTTTCTTCCTCTTCCTCTTCTTCCTCTCAGCAGTGCTTCCCTCTGATTTGTTTTCCCGGTGAAAGAGACGAAGGGCCACACTAGAGTCCTCTGTTTCAGTCCAGTTCAGATAACATAGAGCATTGCAGGTCCATCGAGAATCTCGCAGTCCAGGGTCCCTGTAAAAGGCCTGGTAGGTTTACTTCTAATCTTCAGAGTTATCACTTCGGTTGTTCAAGAAGCCCATACTAAGATTGTTTGAGCTACAGCTTGAGAAGAGGAAACTGAAAGTGGTAGTTATTTCCAAGTCAGTCTTACTTTCTTGGCTTTTTCTGTCTTGGTGATGGATCATTGTGATTGCAGGGAGCACTGCTCTTCAGTACAATCCAATGGACCAAAGGAAAACCCCCAACATTATTTTAAGCACAGTAACAACCCACCCACAATAATCCCTGAACACATCCCGTTTTATCACTATCCATGGCCTCAAACAATGGAGTAAATGCTGATGTTCAGCGAGCTAGTGCAAAGAAATTTCAGGTTCTTTGATGGCAAAGCCACATATTTCAAGGCTGAACTGAAAAAAACAGTACATATATAGTATTTCAAAATTTTAATACACATGCACTTCTATGTTTGAATGATAAAAATCACATTCTCATTTGTGTTCAATGACATGAACACCAGACCAGCAGACAGCAGACTAAATGTGAGAGCAACACTTAAAAAAAGAGCAGACAGACCACTAACTGACGTACCCCAAGTGATAATTGTTCAGCCACAGCTGTTTAACAGTATGAAATTAGACTGTGACTGTTGCACCTGGTGCGATCGGTGAGTCACCCTAAATTTGGAGTGAATTCACGCCTCGGCACCTTTTAAAAACTGGAAAATAATAATGAAGTTTTGATGAGAAATTAGACTGAAATAATCTGAATTGTCATTTCATGTTCCACTGCTAAGGACCGGACTCCTGTTAGCTGTTAGCTGATGTTAGCAACTGCAAATCAGCTGATTACAGTAGCTAGCTAACATGCTAGCATAAAAATCAGTCAGAAAGATTAATTATTGGAATGACTTTTTCCAGCTATGCGCATATAAGTGAACAATACCGCCGTGACATCAACCTTGCGTTATTACTCAAACACTGAAGACCTCCGACATGGCCGACATTTAAAAAAAAAACACACAAACTTGCTAACTTTGATTTGTTACTTTCTTGCCATCTCCATTGTAACATCTTTTTACTTTGTCTTGGTGTTAAGTGTTTTGTTTTTTGTTTTTTGGAATATGTACCTGCACCAACCCTTATGCCACCAAACACATATTGTTGCTGTCAAGTGAAAACAAGTCTAGCAAAAGTACATTTCCCTTGACAGATTTCCAATGTTTCATGAAACCCTTTAAAAAGTACATTCATATCTCTAGATATTAACCCATGGTTCACCCTAAGATGTCATGTTTTTATCTGACAGCATCGATATGTGTCTGGACAGAATGAAACGTTCTGTATGTTCTTCAATACTTGAACCGCTGATCTAAACAGGGTAAAACAACATACAGGACGGCTGACCAAAGCTTTATTCGCCCACATGAGGAGAACATCCCTGCAACAAGAGATTATCTTTGATCCATCTGCTTTTCAGTTCCTCCACAAAGCGATCTCAGCGCTCTTTATATTCTTTCAGTACCCCTTCATTCAAGGTATTTCGCATTTGTCTTTATGCTTGATGAATGGTGAAATTGAGGCGATGTTACTTTTGCGAACAGGCACTCATTAACACATTCTCTCTTTCTTCTGTTCAATTTGAATTAATAACTGAAGCAGTCTGAGGATGTGGACCACTGCATTGATGTTTGACTGCGATTCACTTGCTCATTTGTTCTTTTGATAAAGACATGTAAAGATGATTTTAGTGATGTGGAAAGAGTAATGAGGATCACTTTGTATGGAGTAAAAAAAGAAGAAAAAAAAAAAGTTCATCAACATGGCCAGATGAGACCCGCTTGGTCTCTGGTGCTTTTGTTTCCTAGTTTTTATGCTTCTTGTTTTCTGTTTCACCACTTGTTGGGGTAAAAGATAAAAAAGACTTGGGCGAGGCGGAGGAAGAGCTTTGAAGGCCATAGTACCACTTCATTTTCCATTCTGTTGCATCTGTGGCTCTCGACTTCCTCATAGAAAAAAACAGTGATGAAGGAAGCAGGAGGGTGGAGGTAATGAAGGAAAGAGGTGGAGGGAGAGATTCTCTCGACAATTGACTGACGCAGAGCTGTTTACTGTGCCTTGTCAGCTTCTTCCCATACTGAAAATGAAGTCTTTTTCCATACAGTTAAAGGGTATGATTCAAGGTGTGTAAAAAAAATGGACAAAGAAATATTTCTAAATATGAATTTTGACAACAATCAGTAAAAATATACTTGAAGAATAGTGCAATATTTTGTCAAATATGTTCTCTTTCCAAGAATGAGATGAGAAGACTGATTTCATGAGTGTGTTGTAACTGCAGTCCAACATGTTTAGCCTAGCTTAGCATGAGAAGGTTACACTGTACATTGTGAAAAATACATCTACTGACACCTCTATATGAAAGCTAAGTAACACGTTGCATATCATTTACCTAACCACCAACAGAAATGTTGAAAATATTGTGGTTTTATGAGAGTAACATGCTGGAACCAGCTTAAAGTGTGCTACACATATTTATTTCCCTTTTTTGTTCATGTAGCAGGTTAAAAACCACAAACAGTTTTCGGTTTGTTGTGTACCTTTTTCCACTTTGCTTCACCCCTGCTTTCAGTCTTTCTAACCTGAGCTAAGCTAACTATACCTGGACTCCAGCTATGTACTTATTATTTTGTGAATTTTATTATTTAATTAACACGTTACATGCTCTTTCTTTCACTTTACTTTCGAAGAAAGCCAGGCGAGCTTGCATCTCGTCTTTCTGCTAAGCTAAGCTAACTGTATCCTCTCAGACATCACAGTTGTATCAATCTTCTCATCTCACTCTCAGAAAGAAATAGGATAGGGGCATCGCCCAAAGAATCATTTCAAAAACCTTTTTTTTTTTGCATATTCTTAAAGCCATCTGTGAATCTGTTTTGAAGTGTATGTCAAATGTACTTATTTTTCAGTATGGGCTTGCACCCTCCAACATGACACCTCCTCACCACCGCACAACCTTAATACTTCCCCCCCATCTGCCATTTTTTGATCCACCCCAACAGCAACACATTCAGAAGTTTCTCATCCCTCCAGTTTCTCTCCAGCTTCCTCACCTGCAGTGTTCACTTTGATTAAAGTACATTTCAGAGAAGGAAGCATAGGACATAAAATACCTTCACACACAGATTAAAGAGGAGAGAGGTAGAAAGGAAAAAAATACCTTAAAGAGTTTTAATACTTTATGAATTCTGATACCTTTTTAAGAGTTTCAGACTTGAAGCTGCTGTGACAGGTTTTGGCTGTTTCACGCCCGTGTAAATATCCTGCTCTTTCCTATTTTGCAGATTTATTACGTGTAAATAGACACGCATCAAGGAGAGATTAAACATGTTTTTTGCTAAATCTGGCTTGTCTGATGTTTTTATTCCCCTCCCCCATCCATATACATACCTTTAAAGTTGTGGATTTGAAAGTTGAACAGGTTTATCAAGTTCACGTAACCACGAGGGAACTCTAAAGATCAAAAGCAGCACATATGAGACTTGTATGTTATTGTACTCTGAGATCTGGTAAAGCAAATACAACTGCTTTGTTTGTTCACTGTGATATTGATGAGCACACTGACAAATATGAGAAAGAAGAAGTTATAATAAGCCTTGACTTTACTGTCAGAAATCCCTTCCTGAAGTGAGTAAAATGGAAAGCTCAGTTTCAAGAGTACAATCACCCACAAATATCCATCGACTTCCCCATCCATGTGAAAATTGTTCTACGGAGTGCCAGACCAGTGAATCCTTCAGATATGAGTGCTATGTCGCAGTAATGATGTGATATAAAATGTGTTTCAAAACCAGATAGACCACTGAAATATGCACAAAGGTCTAACACTGAGGTTTACAGGGTGGAGAAGATATCCTGCAAACAAACAGCAAGATACAATATGGATGTGTCATAAAAGAGATATATCTCTACTTCCTGATTCAAAGACTTTTTATCCAGCGCCATCAGGAGATTTTTGTGTTTTTAATAAAAAAAGTCTTAACAATTATTGAATGGATTACATTTGGCACATATATCCATGGTTCCCAGAGGATATATCCTAATAGCTTTAGTCATTTCTTTGACATTTTCTAGCGTCATCAGTAGATCTTTTCTTTGGTTTTATGACCAAATGCCTGGAATGATGAATGAATGAATATTCCTCTACTTCATTCAGTTTTTTGAGTTGTTAGATGACATCAATGTTGCTAACATAGGAATCTTAAACGAGGTATCGTTAGGGTACATGGTTGTGATGTGAAACAAAAACAGGATTCCGGCACTCACTGGTAAATCATGGAAATACATGGGAATCCTTCCCATCCCTACTGTTTATCCCATATGATGTGATCGCACCATAAGGCTGTCCAAAGTCACAACTATGTAGTTATATACGGTACAATATGTATGAAATTCATGAAAAACTTCAAGAGTGGAATTGAAAATAGTATCCTCTGCATGTACACTGTTTTCTGCTAGCAGTTCCACAATACAGAGTTGCATTGCATAGATGTAAAAGGTATTGATGTGTGACGTGATGACCATGATTCATAAGTCGGATATTTCCGTTCACTGCTCACTGCTGACTAAACCAGAGTGTCTATCAGAATGTCCATAATGATTTGAGACAGAGCTCCTGTCTTGTCATTTCTTATCACTCTTCCTCCTCATCCTTTCTTCCCAGAGAAAATTATACCAAAACAGATCAGGTCCTGTTCTCTCCTCACGTCTCTCAGACTGTCCATTATGAGATGGAGAATGTAACTTTTCAAAATGTGTCGAGCCCTCCCTCTCGGGAACGAGACGATTTGACAGGCAACCCATCAATCAAATTAAAAAGCCCATTACGAAAACATAAAGAGGAGAGATTCAGACCTCCGGAGAGAATCTGACCTGGATATCACAGACACCTCGTCTTTGTTCTGAATGGGATTGACCTCTCTTTATTATCCTATCTCCTTTTTTTTTTTCTTCATTCTTTCCTCCACCTGTGGGGCCATTTCCGACTCTGGCTCTTATTTCTTTCTCTGCATGGTGAGGTTTCAAGCTGGGGATGGATGGAGAGCAGATTGTAGCATTTGTAATTATTTCTCTATTCTCACTCTCTTAACTATCTTTGAAAATATTTTCCCTTCCTCTACCTACTGTGGTCCTTCACAGAGGCAGACTGAGTTTCTTTCCTCACTCCTTCTTCTTCTCTCCATCCTATGCTTTAATTTTCCTCTTGCATATCATCTGGATTCCCCGCTGTAGCACTTGTCACAGTAGGCAGAGCACAGCGGTGCTTAGATAAAACTATGGGTTGCACACACATCCTCACAGACGGCAGACACCACCTCCCATCGCCTGCACCCTGTCTGTCTGGCTATGTGTTCAAATATCTCAGGGCATCAGATTACCATGTTTGAATTGTGCTTGTTGTGAAAAATCACTCCCGCTCTCTTTTATTTTCCTCTTCTCTGTTTCTTTTATTTCGGCGCCTGGAGGCTTTTCTGGCGACTCAATCACCCGACCACTCTCAACACAAACACTCACCATCCTCGAAGTCGCCCCCACCACACACACACACAAAATAAACGACAAAGTCACATTGGCTGAGATTAAACTGCAATAAGATTCCTCTGTTTTTGAGGAGAAGAGGATATCAGAGAGGAGAGAGGGAGGGAAAAAAGATAAGAGAAAAAGCAACAAGATGTACGATGGAGACGTGGGAGAAGTGTAGAAAGGGGAAAAAAAGGAGAAAGAGTTGACTTTGGTCGTCTCGGAGGAGGCCGGTGGTTAATACTGCCTGGCTGAGATCTCGCTCATTCTGTCTTTATGAAGCCCCAATAAATGACGACCAGCAGGGGAAATAAGATGATGGTGCAGAATCGGGGCAGCAGACAGAGTCACGTCTGCTCCAGCTGCTCCCTCTCTGTCAAAGCTAGATTAAATGTAGTGCTAAGTTGTGACTGTGTTGGGGGCGTTTCTGGATGCACTTCACAACGAAACATTAGGTACACTTGCATAATTTAAAGTAGGTGTCAGGTGAAACTGAAAAGAAAAGGTAGACTGTAAGACTTTAACACAAAATCCAAAGAATTATGTATGAATACACTGTTTGATTGACATCGGTAAGGTGCAACATGTCAGATAAAGTTTGGAAACCAGTGTGAATGTAGTTTTTGATGCTAGAACTTCTGACTTCATTGACAACTGTCTATCTGTTGAAAAAAACATATTTCCCCACAATAACTCAGGGTCATGATGACTAATTTACTTTATCATCAAGTGTGAACACTGGTAGCATTTTGAAAATCAGTTTTTTTTAAAAGACAGATTTTTATCTATGTATCCCAATTACAGGATGATTAACCGTTTACGTTAAGCATAAAACACTCGAATTAAAGCGAAAAACATGGTTAAAAGGGGAAAAGAAGTTTACTTGTAGACCTGAACTTTTTACCACCTCCTCATTCTTACTTTCTGCATCTAAGTCACAGCCAAGTCAAAGCCACAGGGCTTGTTGGGTTTTTAATGTAAATTGTACATCACAAAATTGTCCACTACCATCAGAATTCCACAATACTGATTTTGACCCATTTTAAATGTTGCCAATTACACACCAAATCAGCCGTGAACAGCTAGAAAGAACAAGTAGTTGGGATCTCCCATGAGAAAAGTTCTACGGTTTCTACTTTTTCCAGACATGATAGCGCCACAGCTCCGGGGATAGCAATGTTGGTCGGTCCAAGTATTGGATGGATTGCCATGAAGAAAATTCTAATGACTTTGGTGATCTCCTGACTTTTCATGTAGTGCCAATATAAGGCAGACATAAATTGAATGGTATTGAGAGAAATGTCTGAAATTTGGGACAGACGTTCATATTCCCCTCAGGAGGAATTATAATAACATTAGTGGTCTGCAGACCAGGTCAAAATTTTAACTTGTCCCTACCAATACTTTATGTCCAAAGATCTGCAAGACATTTCCATCAGCCTTCAGCTGTACTTTGTGATGTTCAAACAAGATGGTGGACATGTGAACAATTACTAAACATCAACTTAGTAGTACTCTTAGTATTGTTACTGTGTTTTTTTGTTTTTTTCAAGATATTCTCTGGCCCCTTCAAGCTCTATTTTTGATAGACAGCTGAAGTGTGACAGGATGGTGCATGGAACGACAGCAGAGGGCCGCAGGTTGGACTCAAACCCTGGGCTACTGCTGAGCCTTCATACATGGGGTGGATGCTTTACCAACTGAGCCAGTCGACACCCCAGCGTTACTGTGGTTAATGTTTACTAGGTCATCTGTAGAACTACTGCTGGTTGGACGTGACAGTAAGCACAGTCTTAGGAAATATTTGCGGCTTATTATTTGTGGTTAATTGCTGTCACACCCTTAGGTTTGTATTATCTCCTCATTAAGGAGTCTAATTGAGTATTTGTCTTCATAAATGGGATTTTTTGCAGACTTTGACCCAAGCTTGAATCTCTCTCTATGTACCTAATGCAAATAATACAGTCTTACCAAAGGACTCTCCACCAGCTATCCCAGCTACTGTCTGAAAAGAAGAAAAGCTATTTTCTGAGACTGAGCCCTGTTAAAATTGACTTTCATTGCACCGGGCAAGATCAATGAATTCCAGAATAGCACCCATAAGGGAGTTCCTATAATACTTGAGGTCTGATTGTAAGTGCTTCTCTGGCAAGCGGCGAATGACCGACCACTGGAGCCAATGAAAAGCAAATGTGGCATTAGGAATTCAGCTTGTAGTTCAGCTCAGGCTATTTTCACCAACTCCAACTCCCCCCCGCCTGCTATGCTTCTTGTCGTCCCCGCAGGAGCTGCACTTCACCTTTCCTCTCACGACGAGCCTGCCGAGCTATCCTCACACTTTCATCTCTTTCTGTCTCAGCAGGATGGATGGATGCTCAGGAGAGCTGACAGAGAAAAAACAAACCTGACTAGACAAACTAGTCATTGTAGTCCACCACCAGCACCACCCCCCTTACACTTTCTTGCCCCCCCATCCTCTTCTGTTACCCTTCTCTGTCATTCTTTTATCTCTCCCCTTCCTCTCATGCCATCCCCTCCTCTCCCCACGCTCCTGTTTCTTTCTTTGTCTGACTTATGGCTTGGCTGGAGGCAGTTCTGTGGTAATGGAAGCAGCATGGGGCTTGAGGAGTCATCTGGTACTAAGCAGAGCTAAGCCCGACTTCCGAAAAGCATCTTAGCACCTCAGTCTGGAAAGGTTCTCAAAGAATAACAGATGATAGAGCTGTAAAGCTGAGAACTTGGCCTTGGATACCTCAAGTCAGCGGGGGTGAGATAACCAAGCTAAAAGTTGATGTAAGATGATTTAGGGGTTAAGTTGTTATGATTATTATTATAAGTGGGACATTATAATGATTTCGGAGTGGGTGTTGTCCTGCCAATAGTCGCTTCTATGTGTCATTCTAGATGTATTTGTTTATTAAACTTAGAGGAAATACTATTTTGAAAGGGATCATCCCACTGATGGATGTTGATATCAATGTTAAGTGTTGAATTTCTAAAATAAAAAGAGACATTTAAGCATGGAGAGAGTTTGCCGTTGTAAAGTCTCTTCTGTTCTTTTGGGTCTACACTTGGTGTTGCCAGGTAACTTAAATGTGATAATTTATGCAAGCTTGTTATCTCTGTGCTACTTCTTGTTAAGATTGTGTTTTTTGACCTTTTTTGTCTCCTGTCTCCAGTTCATTAGGTAAACCTGGCTAAAACAAGAAAGATAAGAAGATTGACTTCATTGATTTCTAAATGGGGAAATTCTTTTTTCACTCAAGTTTTACATTTAAAGGCCTGAAATACAACCACCACAACCACACACAAAAGGGCTTATAGACATGCAAATGTGGTAAAATGATGGAATAATGGACAACCCATGTAGTTAGGGGTTTGGTACCTTGCCTAGGGCACCTCGGGAGTGTCCAGGAGGTGAACTGACACCTCTCCAACTACTGGTCCATGCTCCATACAAGCCAAGTCCAATGCACTGAGATATTGCCACGCATTCTAACTTTTATGATGTTTATAATGTTCAGTATTTGCAAAAATAGTTTGTGTTGATTCAGAGGCTGTAGTTTATGGGGCTGTTGCAAATGTATTGTATTAAACTAAAAGATGTTTCTTTTTATTTATTTATTTATTTTTTGGATAAAATGTGGAATTTACTGCAGAGCTGTTGTCTTTGGCTGCTTAAGTTCAACCCAGGTGGAACTAATGAACCGGCAACTGAGTGTTTATTATTTTATCCAGCTCTAGGTTTAACTTTACAGTGAAAGAAAGTGTAAGGTCTGCCTCATCTCTGCCCAGAGCACAGGCTGGTGAGAGTCAAGGTCAAGGACCTGCAGAGCATTATGTGTCACCATACTTAGCATAATTTGATTTTTCGGTTAGAGCCCCTGAAAAACTCTGACATAATCAGGACTACTTCAACTGTTGTTTTCTACTATCAAGAAGGAGTCTGCAGGAGATTTTTACAGATAATACAGCTTCATCAGCAGCAGACAGCTGCATACAGAAGAGCTGATTCATTTGCCACAGATAAGGTCATAACACTCACTGTTTATGTCACTGTGATTACAATTCAAACACTTCAGATCGTAAATGCCAAATAATCATCCCCGCACATATGTTCAATTCATGCAATAATCGTTCCATAAGTGAGTTGGCTGACTCAACTAGTGTAAGGTTGTAGCGATTTACAGGCTGCACCAAATGTTGGCTTGCCGTACGATAGCTTGAGCCAAACTTTCATCCATATTAATTAAAGTGGCACTCTCTTGAGTATAAACGCTAAGAGGCTGAATTCATTTGAATAGCAATGCTCGTTGGGAGATAAAATAAAAATAAAGTTCAATGTATGTGTCCCCCCTCTTTAGAGAAACAATTAAGTAATTGTTGAAGAATTAGTTGATTAACAGAAATTTAATTAACGGGCAGCAGATTTAGCAATGTACTGATTTAAAAAAAAGGAATTTATTAGCCAAAAAAGCATCTCAAATCTTTCTTAAACATGTATAATCTAATTTGTACTGGTTAAGAGAACTTAATAATTGAGTTTTGCATGTGGAGGTTTGACCTGTTTTCTTATTTCTGTATTTTTTTCTTCTCCTTTTACGTGTTCGAAATAAAAATTTCAATCAATTTCAACGTGAAGCTGTTTTCTCTTATTTTAAATTAAATGTTTTTGTTTGTTAGATTGATAATAATGCACACGCTAACAGTTATTCGCAGCTTTAATTATGAACGTGCTGCGCCCCTCTCCGCCACTAGGTGTCACTGCTGTGCACACTCGTCGATAAAAAGCAGGCTGCAGAAATTACGTTTTTTTTTACATTTTGTTTATTGTAAACAAGAAGAAACAAACAAGCGCCACAATAACACCGAGGAGGACGGTGAATTCGCCGACTTTGAGGACAAGTGTTGGGATGAAAACAGCTCGGCAGTGGGAGTAAACGTCACACACGGACCGTGTCTGTAGTCTGATACCTAACCTGCGCAACAGCTAGCTTAAACACGGCCTCGCTGCCTTCGCGGTTTTTTTTGTTACCAGAGGAGTGAACTCATGAGGAGGTGACACGTCTTCATCATATGAAGGAGAGAAGATGGCGGCGTTTGCTTCTGAACGTGAACGTGTGGAGGGACACGCACGGAGAGCTTGCTGTGTTTACTGCAAGTGTGAAGAGCAGTGCTACAGGTTGGCTCAGTGTTTTTCTAATTGGTGGCTAGTGTGTGACTTTAGAGCAGTGGTTCTTAACCTGGGTTCGATCGAACCCTAGGGGTTCGGTGAGTCGGTCTCAGGAGTTCGGTGGAGCCTCTGCCCTGGAATTTTTTATACCATTTGTTACAACATATCTTTGTGAGCAATCGTTTTTTGTCTGAACTGGTCTCTCAAAGGCAACAGCAGAAGTCACACTGAGGTAAGTTGTTGTGAGTTCATGCACTGTGTTGGTTTTGTTATTTGAACAAGGTGATGTTAATGCATGGTTAATTTTGTGCACCAGTAAAAAAATCATATTTTATTTTTTACTAAAGAAGGGTTCAGTGAATGAGCATATGAAACTGGTGGGGTTCCGTACCTCCAACAAGGTTAAGAACCACTGCTTTAGACTGATATCTGATATGTGTTTTGTCACTTGAGTTTTATATCGTCAGTAAATGCTGGTCAGCTCACAGGCTCCTGCTTTCTTCACCTGTAGTTGTTATTGAAGGCCCGGTGCGTCCCCTCATCCTGCCTCACTCTCTCCTTCCAAGCATATAGGAGAAACTATGGGTCCTTTCCTAACCACTTTTCCTTGACCTCGATGGCAGTTGTCACAAGGTCAAGGAAAGATGAGAAAGAGAGTTCATAAAGACTGGTGGTGTTCAGAGAATCCGACTGCACTTACACTAGACTGTGTTATTATGCGATGGCAAATGTTATTGATGTGATCTGTGGTAAAACTACAAAGTCCAGAAGATGGACTACAAAACGCTCATCTGAGATACTTACTAGATACTCCCTGTGCACTCTGACAGTGTAAACGTGGGCAACCCGGTGAAAAATCTGACTTCATCATCAATGTCAGAATTCAAATAATAAATGAATATTGTCCACTTGCCACAGAAGTAAAATGTGTGGAGACTAGTATCTAGGTATCTCATCTTGTCCTTTTCCTACTTTATTGTAGAGGTAGCAGGCAGTTTTTATAACAGCAAAGCTGAGGAATCTCTTCTATTGCAACCCAAAACACTCAGGTTGCTCTTCTTTTGGTTCACTTCGGACATATATTGCTGTTGATGGCTCCTTGTCGTCCCATCTTATTCTAACCCGCTTTGGATAAATGTTAAATAAACAGTTGCTCTTTTTAGTTGTCACATGGAACCCGTTTTCATATTTGGAGTATGCTACATCTGGTGTCCCTCAAAGATCGACCTTGGGTCTCTCACTTTTCCCTGTCTCCTTGCTTTAGCTTTAGAAGACATTGCTGACCTTGCTACAGTGAAAGATCTGAGGGACGTTCAAACATAAACTGACAGTAAATGTACAAGTTTTGCAACTGGGAAGCTGAATAATTTCATTACTTATTTTAAGCCCTGTGTTCACAGTCACACTTGTGATATTAGGTCACAGCTGGTTGTAAACTAATTCTAGGTAACGTGTCCTCCTTTGCTCTATATTAGACCGTGTGCACCGGGCATTTTTGGAAATGATTTTGCAGATTAATTTTGAGGCTTGAGATAGACCAGCACCAAATTACATCTGTGAGCTCTTAGTTCCCCATGAGCCCAGTGCCAGACAGGAATCCTAAGGGAGAGTCCTTTTTGGTATTTTAAAAATCTTGATGATGAAACCTCCACAGTGGGCATGAGCGCTGGTGGAGAGTGCCACACTACCTGTCACAACCATTTTTCTTGAAAGTTGCAGTGAAGAAATTAATCGTGTGGTATTTTCTACAACTTGCTGCCGTTGCCTTGCTGCATTACTTACAGCTCCTGACATGTGAAAAGATAAGTGAATCTCCTCAGGAATCCTCCTTATAGTGAAAGTAATGTATTATTTGTGGGGCTTTTGTATGGAAACTTATTTCCTCTCACTCTCAGGCACAAAATGGCAGCTTAAGAGTGAACTTTTTTTGGCGTCTTTCAAGCTTTATTTTTGACAGAGACAGCTGAAGAGTGACAGGAATGTGGGGAGAAAGAGATGGGGAGCAACATGCAGCAAAGGGCCGCATGTCAGGTTTGAACCCTGGGCCGCTGCTGAGCCTTCGTACATGGGGCATATGCAGATGAATCAGATGAGAAGATCGAAACCAAGTTCATCCGTCTGTTCAGTATGAAGCCACAGCCAGCAGCCATTTAGCTTAGCTTAGCATGAAGACACTGGGAAATGGCTTGCCTGGTTGAAGTTATATTTTGTGTGTTTAATTGTAAACACAATTGATGTGTAACAGGTGGGATTATGTGCTGGACTGTTTCTTAGTTGGCAACAGGAGGTCTCCGCTTGTTGCCTGGCAACCTCACAATAACAAAGGATTTTGGTTGTTTTTAACATTTAACAATTGTTTTTTGGACAAATTCAAGCTCGTTGTTTCCTCTTTTTAGTCTTTATGCTAAGCTAACCAACAGAAACTTAGTCAGAGGACAGATATTAAAGGAACAATATGTAACTATGTGTAACACTGATATCTAGTGGTTCAAAATGGGTACTGCAGTCCAAATTCGAAATATTGGAGAGCCGTTTTTGGGTTAAAAAAAACTCAGCTAATTTAGAGTTAATGGTCATCGCCTACGGACTTGGTTGTGGTGGTGTTGTAGGTAATGTTATAACCATATTGATCCACTTGTTTTTTTTTTTTGCTTTCATTGCTGTAGCCAGAGTGTCGACATAGGGTTTGTGCAGGATCACACTGGATCACACAAGACAAAACCCAAACAGACCTTCAGAACTGGAAGGCAAATTTCAAAAACAGAACATATTGGCCGTAGTGTTGTTGTCAGGAAGCTAGTTTCTCCTTTAAAGCGGTAAATATGCAAATGCTAAGCTACAAAGGTATGCGTAAAGGACGGTTTTGGTACAACGCAGACAAGTAACTTATTTACTGACAGTTTGGTCATTTGTAAAAGAAAGAGGATGATTTTTGCTACATGTTGAGGTGAAATGTTGGTGCTCAGTGGTCTGGAGATCCACAGTTGGAATAAACTTGTCCATCTGTGCTTGGAATATCTGTCTTAGCTCCCTTTTCTGCAGAGACTATAGGTGTGTTGAGAAATACATCCAGCAGAGCAGTACAGGCCAAAGCATGGCAGAGGAGGCTTGTTGTTGGAGATGACTTCACTATACCAGACAAGGTCAAGGCACCAAGGGTCTGTATGTGTCGCATTGATTATCAGACACGCAGCGCAATGGCACAGTCGACCAGGCTAACAGACTCGTACCCTGCAAACCACACAAATAGAGACAGACAGGAGAAACACTGCTTTGTATTTAGCAGACAGGTGTGGCTGTCAAATACTATGGGCAAAGACGGTGAGTCTGACAGACACAATGCAAGCCAGGCAAACTAAACATAGGACAAGTAGACAATTCTTCCTCACAATTGGGAAAGTGCAGTCAGACAGAGAGAGACGGGATAAAAAAAGCAGCGACAGGCAGACTGCAGAGTACAGACATATAGAAGAGGAATAAACGACACATTGTTTGGAAATTGCCTTGGAGGATTGGAGATAATAAGATGGGTTAGCCAGGCATAAAGAGAGAACGTTTAGATCGTGGTGTGTAAAGAAAGAGGAAAGTGTTAGGAGAGTCTGAAGGAGAGAAGTGAAGTGTTGCCTGTGCGCAGACATTGTTTTTAACAAACCGGACTGAATGAAGCTGCTGTTTTTGTGGATCCAAGCACACACAGAAGCTGTCATTGTCCCTGCAAACCAAAAAAACATTGAGACAAAAGGTAACATGTTATTGAATCCCAGTCCCCTTTCCACTGCCCTCCACTGCAGGTATGTCACAGGTCAAGCACAAAGAGCTGTGCCCTTGCATCTGATGTGTCAAAGCTTGTGTCAAAGTAAGTCTCAGGTCGACCATCTTGCATCATCAGGTAAGACACAGGCTGCAACAAATAGAAAGAAAGCTGATGCATTCCACAATATACAAGCGTACAATGTTATCACGACATTTTGAGTTGAAACTCATTATTATTGGCAATGATTGTATTAGGTTAATAATGAATTGAATCTATCTAACTTTTATTTTTCTGTCAGTGATTATTCTTTGATTAATAACATCCAGTCTGTTCCTGGTCCTGCAGGGTTTAATACCTACATTTATTTTTATAAGCAGTAGTGAAAAAATGAAAAATAAAATATTTATTTATTGAAAGAAATAACCTTAGTGCTAAACTCTTTTAGCACTAACTAACTTTTAACATGACACATACAGTGTCATGCAGTCCTAAGGACTGGCACGTGCATGTCTTTTCAAACAGTCTACGAATTCTTTCAGGCTTTTATGGTTTGGTTTTCAGCCTCTGATCCAATCTGAATTCAGCATCAAATGTTTTTTGTTTTTTTTAATCCTTTCAAACCTTTTATTGAATGTGTTCAGTGTTCTACTTTAAAAGTTATTCAAATCATAAAGAGCCATTTGAAATCTGTCGGACAGAAACAGTTTTGAGAAACAACCTCATTTATGTTCACAACCTGTAGTTACAACCTGAAAATGAGACGAGCTAGAACTTCATTCATCCTGACGACATCATTGTGCCATAGATGTTGCCCGTTGTGTGTGTGTGTGTGTGTGTGTGTGTGTGTGTGTGTGTGTGGAAGAACTCAGCCCCACTCTTGGCATATGAATTGTAAATGTTTTGAATTGTTTGCCTCTCACTACATGAACACAACTATCTGTTAAAAACAAGACACAAAAAGTGAAGTTATATTTTCCAACTTCACAAACTGATGAAGATCACCTGAATGCACTATTAAACAACTGATCAGGATGCAATGAATTATGGGAAACCTAACGCCCCAAGTGGGCGGCACACTGGTGCCGTGATTTTGTTAGCACTGTCCCCTCAAATCAAGAACCCTGCCTGTCTGACCTGGGGTCCTTTTGAAACTGGCTTGCAGCTTCTTCCCACAGTCCAAAGACATGCAGGTTAATCGGTGACCATACGTGTGACTTTGACTTTGTTATGTATGTACGTTGTCGAGTAATTTACTTTATATGGAGGTTCTGTTAGTGTTAGTAGGTATTGTTTCCATCGCCAAGGCTGTTCAGGGTACATAAAAGTGTCACGACTAACCAGCAGAGCTTCAGCGATTATATATCAACATGTAGGTATGACCTGCTTACACTGATGTTGAAACAATGGAATGAAGTTATAGAGCAACAAAACAAAAAAAAATTAAATTAGCTTTTAAACCTCTCTGACCTCGATTTCACCCCAAATCAGAGTTCATCTCTGACATTAAAGTGACAGAAGAAGTAAAACATTTTATTGAAGTAGGGCAGGAACTACACGGTCGACGCAACTCTCCAATGCATTCATTAGTCTTGTGTGCATATAGATAAGAAAAGCTAAACCCACGCTATGGTTTGAAGTAATATCTAAAAATAAAGGCGTTTGAGCAGGAAACACACAGGATCTGCATATGTATAAAGCACAAAGCTTTTCCCTGTGACATATGCGCCGCATGTGGAGAGGCACTGAGTCATTTCTGGGCTCCTCTCATTGCCTGAAGCCAAATATTGTATATGCTGGCAGCATGCATTATGCAAACATAGCATCGTGGGAATCAAACTGATCTACTGCTCCTGTATGTCATGATATGTTGCTTCTCTGATGCCAAAGGTCAGATGGATGGGTGGCAGCAAGAATAAACCTCAGGTGGAATGCTAACACTCACCTTTACGGTTACTGGTTCTCTGTTGATGCAAAGTATACCTACAGTAATTTATCTTGTCACATCTCCATGGAGAGGCCGTGATTTTAGCTTTGGCTTTCAGGACACACAGACTTATTATGTATGTGAAAATGGCTGAATAAATGAAAGAGGAGCGCGTATTCAACCCCAGTGCACTTAATTATTTATTGTGCAGCACCATTCATTGATGATGTTATACACACAAAGTCCATTAAGCTTGGCTGACTCAACAAGCATGTAAAAGCCGTCCTAATGTATACTGAGTCGACAAATCCAGGAACAGTTGTTGTTGTTGTTTTCCTTTCTCTTCTTCTCTTTCTTGTGTGACTGTAACCTTGATAATACTGTAGTGGAAAGGCAAACTTCTGAAGAGCGTTATTTGCAGCAAAACAAGGTTAGATGTCTAATAGATTGGAGTGACAGGGAAAATGAGGAGAAAGCATTTTCATTTCATTTTGTTTTACCTCCGCCAAGGAGGTTTTCACTTTGTTTGTTTGTCTGTCAGCAGGATTATGAAAACACTAGTGGCCCCATTTTAATGGAACTTGATGGACGGGTGTAGCATGGGTCAAGGAAGAATCCATTAAACTTTGGAGCTGACCTGGACGCACAAATGAGTTTTCACTTTGGTTAACATTCCATGATAGATCAAATGTAACACCGGCGTCTGTGGCAAAATGAACTGAAATCATCACGAATGCAGCGACCTGTTAGAGAGAATTGTACGACTGAACATACAACAAAACATAACAGCCCCCTCAGAAATCACCTTTCTTAGGTGTCCTTCTAGTTTTTTAATTGTTATCAGCAGGGAAATCAAAAGAACTATTATCCTATTCTGTAGTTATCTGCTTTAGCGTCTTTCAGCCTCCTGTTTTGGTCCAACAACAACCTCACTGTTTTGCTTCAATCCAAGACCTTTCAGTCTGAAAGCCTGACTTCCCCAACTCAACCCACCAAAGAAATGATAGAGTCAATGAAAAGCTTTTTAGACAAAATGATGAACTCTTTAAACTAGTGAATTGTTTCAAGGCCTTCTCCACACAGCCAGTATAAAATCCCAGTGGAATACTATGTATGTCTCTTTATTTGTTTGAATTAAATCTCATAACATTTCCCTAAATTTAGTCAAACTGACAGATTGCTTAAAAAAACAAAAACAGAATAGCCTTAAAAATCCTCAAAATGTAAAAAGTAATCGCTTCACAATATTAACCCCCTTATTTCCAGAGACACTAGAGAAGACACAACCTGTATGCATCACTGCTCCCATCAGCTGTTTTCAGTGGAAAAGCCTAGATAAAGCCACTGTACAGTACTGTGAGGACCAAAACAGCTAAAATAACAGTAGACTGAATATTATAAAACCAAATGAATGACATTGTTGCACTGTGTCTGCACCAGTGCTGTAGTCAAGACCATCTTTGTTGAGTCCAAGACTAGTCAAGACTGAGTTGAGACGGAGTCCAAAGAGCTTCGAGTCCAAGTCAGGTCAGAGTCAAAAGAGGTTCAAGTCCTAGACAAGATGGTTCAAATGAAAGAGACAGACAGGAGAAGAAACAAACCGTCAAGGTAGAAAAAGAAAGTAATTCTCTTCAACCACTTATTTGTTTATAGTTTTTGCTACAGAGATAGTGTACCTTTTATTTCAAGATGACTGTTGCACTATTATTTATAACGATCACAAAGTAAGTGCTCTGCATTAACACTGTGGGATCCAATTAAAGCTATGTTACTTACTTATTATATTTCGCTTTGTCATATTCAACACTCTTCAAAGATAAAACAGCATGTAGAAGGGTGTTTTACTGTATTTGTGATGATCAAAAAGCGTTCTACTCTAGTTGGATTCCTTTGGGACCAACTAGCATATTTGGCGAGATCAATGACAAGTCCAAGTACAAACACCAGCACGTCAAGACAAGTCAGAGACAATAGAAGAAACACCTGCAGCACTGGTCTTTAGGATGTGTTGATAGAAAACTGATGTTCAGAGTGTTTGGTAATGTAATGAAGTTTGTTTGTCATTAACAGTTTGAGTCGGATTTCTGTCCTGATGTTCAGATAGCATGCTGTCATGATTTGGTTGCACTGTTGCTCTTCTTGGCTCAAACCTTTCCTCAATATGTTGTGCTCTCAGCTCTGGAGCTGCTGCCCTGCTGTACAGTGTGGCTGTCCAGTGATTTGACTCATCCTGTCTTGCATCAAAACATCCCGTCTCCATCGTCATACACTGCACATACTGTAATGCCACCTGTGGCAAATTGTGATTTGTGATTTTGGACTATAATGAATGAATGGACATCAGCAGTTTGAACGAGGAAAGAAACAGAAGTATGCTTTAGACGAAAATGTGACCTAACTTTGCAGTGCACATCATCATCAGTAGAACCATTGTTATGTCTGTTCTTCAAAGTTGGTGCGATCGTAACTGAGTGTGGCATTTCCAGAATGATTTCCTAAGCACTGTAACCAGAACTGTAGCCCTAGAAGAAAAAAAAATACTGTAAACTATGTTCAAACAAAAAGTTAAAACCTTTTCTTGTGTACTACTTTGAGAAACACTCACCCTGGTTTCATTAATGCAGGAACATAAAATCTGACTCTTTTTTTGAGAGTTTTTCACTTTTTTTTTGTTGATGTCTCCCATTTGGGTTAATGGCTTTCAACCATAGACTGTATTAAATGTGGATGTCGTATCCATGACAGGTTTCTGAAGAGCCGTTGTGAAGTTTATACTGTGCTGGCTCTGGCTGCCGGCATGCTGGCATCTGCTGCATCCCAGCTAATGGGCAAAGACGTGGATCGTTGGTGACCTTAGGTGGGCTGAATGAAACCAGGTTGCTCAAAAAAGCAACATGTGACAGCACCCATCTTGCAGTCAAAGCGGCCACGCTGTTAATTATGCATAACTTTAAGCCCTAATATGATTTGAACAGGTGAGTTATAAAACAATGACTCTCAGTACAGTTGTCATGAACGGGGAAATTAGCTACATAGACCAAAACAGTTTTTTGTACCAGGCTGTAAGCATGTTTATGTCTGCTGTGAAGTTGGACATTTTAACATGGGGGCTTATGGAGATTGACTCGTTCTGTAGCCAGCCTCAAGTGGCCATTCAGGGAACTGCAGCCACAGAGCTTGCCAATTAGTTTTGACTAGAATTTAGGCTTGTATCCTTACCATTTCATAGATGCGTCGCCACACTGACAGAATAATCATGTTTTATCTTTGCAGGTATGCAGCCTGAACATAGACAGAAGTATATTTACAGTGAGCGCCAACAGCATGGTGAAACAAAGCACGTTAAGCCCGGCTTGCTGTGTGGTGAGCAGGACTAATGAAGTGAGCTGTGGCGTATGAAAGGCACACGCCGGCCGGGTGAGTGAGAGTGCAGACAGCAAGAGTTGCAGAGTTCAGAAAACCTTGTCTGTGCTCTTTCTCTGCAGCTTTCGCTCTAGCAAACTGACACCACAACCTCCATGCATTTTTCATGACCCGTGTTGGCTGACAAGCTCTCTCTCTCACTTTCTCTCCTCCTCGCCTCTCACCTTTGCAGTAACGCACACACTCACACACACACTCACACAAACAGAATGGAGCACGCACCATCACACATTCTTTCACTCTCAACTAAGCTATCTCCCGAAACCCTCAAAAACCATCAGTCTCACCAATTCACTCCCTAATTCAGAATGGCATTTCATTCGGAGAAGATGGCGAGGGCAGAAAGAAGCTGAGGTGGATGAAAGAAAGTAGAAAATGAGGGTGAATGAATCTAGAAAGAAGCCCCTCAAAGCATGTCATTCTGCCTTTAGCTTATCGATGATCACTGCCACGCTGCCTGACAGAATAACATAGGACATGGAATGGGATTACATCATCTGAATCCAAAAGAATCTGAATAGAGACACTTTCTAATAAGACCCTATTGAAAAGTATGTGATATGTCTTTGTGATTGGGTATTATCTTCAATTAAACAAGCCGGAAGGGGACAAGAGTTCATAATGGTTTATTGATGAACTATTAAAATCACAGGTCGTAAGTGATCCCTCTTTGCACTCTATAGATTTCTGTGGCAGAGTCTTTGTGAAACAAAAAGAAATCAGACTCCATTACTGAGTGACGATATGCTAAATTACTGTTAGCAGCTGCACGCAGGTAATCAGTCATATTAAATGGATTAGCCTACATTTAAAAGCCCGTCCCCAAAAGCCTGCTGCCGCCTTGTTATTGCCGTCCCCAGCATTGGTCATGGCAACACACCGAAGACAAACTCAGTCTGTTCAATTAATCTGTTAACAAATGTCCAGCAGCATATTAAGGTCTAATTCAGTCCCAGGATAATTAGTTCGTTATGAGGACAGTGTTTACTGTTTGCCTCTCAACGCACTGCTGCGCCCACATTACCACGGACATTATTGTTTACTTTTTAGGATCAGTTGCCTGTTGAGCCAGGTTTGATTTATGTGCGCAGTGCTATTATTTTGTTGTCTTCTCTACTGGAAGTTGGTAGTAACACTTTGTTTTCCAGGCCGTTGATTTACTAAATCATTTCATGAAGGGGGAGGAAAGAACCTTGACATTACACATATTTTATGTTTCCTATTTTATCAACACTTGCATTGATTAGCTGTGAGTAAAACCACAGAAATAGTAATTTTTTTCTAGAACTTGATACAAAAAGAATTAATTGCAGGTTGAGGATTAATTGTTTGACAGGATAAGTTTTAACAGCTTGGCACTGGGTTGTTTATTTACCTTAAAAGGTATTGAGTATTACTACCTAGCCCTATGCACAACCCTGCATTTTGTGTTTTTTTATGTTGGTGCCGTCTTTGTGGGCAATAGGGGTTTGTATCATCAGAGACGATGCCAGGATAAATCCTTATGTCATATCACAATATATCCAGTTTTATTGACACATTTATGTTTTGATATCAACATGCATGACTGAAAGAAGCGACTAATGATGCAATGCAAATGTTCAGGGAAAAAGCGGAGACACTAAACACTGCATACTCATCTAGTAAGTCCATTGAAAATAACAAAGGGTGTGTCATGACATTGTACATTTGCATTATGTTAATTAAACTTTCGGAAAACACAAACAATTTTTTTTCAAGCTGGGAGGAGTTGAGGCTAACCATGCGATGAGATCAGCCAGATGTGTGAGGATAAAGTCACCACACTAGTAGAGAACAGACAGCACTGATAATTACTACCTGGGTGATCACTGTGTTTAACAGTCTCAGCACCAAAATCACCACCAATCTTCAACCTTGACAGCAACCCTGCTTTGTAACTGGAAACCACAGTATCAAGGTAACAGCTTTACAGAGCACATTCAGATTGAACCCAGTCAGGGAGACCATGAATTCTTGAAGGGACGGTCTTTGAAAGAGCAGCAAACTATACTGAAGTATTGAAAAAGTCGAAGCTGTGTGTTTTTTCACATGTGTTTGACAGATATTTTTAGCGCTTGGTTTTCTCTCAATGTTTTCTTCCACAGTCTGATGACATGCAGGTCAGGTTAATTGGCTACTTAACTTTGCCCCTAGGTGTGAATGTAAGCTGGAATGATTGTCCGTCTCTATGTGTCAGCCCTGTGTTTGACTGGCGGCCTGTCCATGGCACCCAATGTCAGCTGGGATGGGCTCCTCCCCCGCGGCCCTCTAAAGCATAAGCGACGTGTTCTGTTTTTACGCGGCTGCACACAGATGACCTGTCATCCTCATACATACAGCTTCATTGACACTGAAATATCATTGCAGGTTTAAGTTTGTCCCTGCTGGCTTGTGGTCCTGTTCCGTCTGACAAGGACCGCGGTTATCTGTCAGGGCTGAGATGAAGTCTGCTCCTTCGTCCTGCAGTGCTTCTACACAAATACAGAGCGTGTACAACAGGAGTGGCACTTGCACAGCACATCACTTGGGGCTATGTTCAAGAAAAGATCCAGTAATAACACACAAGTCATGGGAAGTTCAGGGTTTACATTCATGAAACACATTTTCCTAATGATTTCGATGACATTAACGTGGATGATCGCAATTGTCTTTACTAGAGGGTTGAGAATCAGTTGGATTCAACAAGGATACGCCCTAGTTCAAACTTGTTGTGGACCTCTAATTGAAAAAGACACATCATAAGATAAATGAACTATTCTTTACAGAGCATGTGGCCTTGTTCGGTAGTGTTTCTGTACCACATAGTGATTTCCTGTCAGGATGCTCTCGATGATACAGGAGCAGAAATTCCTGCTCAGTATTTTAGGCTGATATTTGAAAGTGTCTGAGGTGAAATAGTCTCTGTCTTGCCATCTCACCACAGAGTCTCTGTCTCAGTCTTTCCATCGAGAACCTGTTGATATTAAGGGGGTGTAATTCCTTTGCCCCTTCTTCCCAAAGTCCAATATGGACACATCTCTTCATCATCTCCGTAGATTTGCTGATGTTAAGGAGAAGGTTGCTGTCTTGTCACAAGTGGGTCAGGTTCAACACTTCCTTCAGACAGGCCTTTTCATTGTTTTTGTGGTGATCAGGACCACCACAGCGGTGTCATCGGTGAACCTGCCATTGGTGTTATGGCTACACAGGTGGCTTCAGTTTCCATAAAGCCAGAAAACAAAATTCAGAACAAATTTGAACTATAAAGTCACTATAATACATCAATGGTGTATATTTTCTTCTTTTTTTTCAGACACATTTGTTGACACACTAGCAAGTCCCCTGAGTAAATGTTTCTGGCAGCAGTAGTTGGCAGACAAATGAGGAGGCCTGGCCTTGCTTAGGACACACCACACAGTGTTTGTTATGTCAGTCCCACCAGGATTTCGTGGGCCTTTTTTGAAATAGTTGCGGCTTAAAATGCCTGATGTTGCATAAGGTTTTCAAAAAAATTGCAGTGAAAGTTGTGGTGCTTTTTACATTTTTTTGTTGCGATTTTGTTGCGGGAGGAAGTGAAAGTTGTGATAAGTTGCAATTCGATACTCGCGAGCCCCGGAGAGTGGGCAGCTATCCACGGCCCCGGGAAACGGTGAGGTCCCAGCGGGCGCGCGCTGTAAAGCTTGCAGCCGGAGCCGCGGGCCACCTTCGCCCCCGAGCCTTTCCAAGCCGACCCAGAGCCGGCGAGGAAATGCACCCAGCGGGGGCCAGCCAGCGCCGGGGGAGGTTCCACGAGGGGATCCTCCTGCACCGTGCGGCCATCCCTGACCCGCCGAGTTGAATCCCCCGGGGCAGACTGCGTGGAAGATGCGGAAAAATCGCGGTGATTGGTTAAAATTGCAACACACTCTGAATTCACGGGGATTTACTTAATTTGTGTTGAATTTGCAACATCGCAAATTCCTGGAGGGTCTGTTATGTACCATCTCACCAAGATAAGACGTCTTTCTAAGCTTCAAAATGTGAAAACAAACAGGACATAATGAAAAACAACAGTCAAACACAGAAGTGACTACACTGAATTAGCAGTAATGACAAATTTGGAATCACAAACTTTGCTTCATGAGGTTCCACTCAGAAAGTAGTTGGCCTGGTTTGCTAACGTTAGCACTAGTCCTTAATTCATCTAATTCTATACTTGCTGACTCATTGTTAGCTCCTGCACACTCAGTGCTGTTTGTCCTACTTGATAGAGAGGCAGGGGACTAGCCAGAATTTGCTATGTTACTTTCACAGGTCCAGATATGGACAGGGCTGTAGTTTAAATCATTATTAGTGAAATCTGGAGTTTAACAGCCTAAACTTAGAGAAAGAAAAAAAAAACTTGAATTCAAGTTCAAACACACAACAATGATATACTACTCTTGGTAAATGTAAGAGTGAATTGTAGCCTGCACATCTTTTCTTTTTGTTTCCATGCCAAACTTTTCTCTCCTGGTCACTGATGAAGGCTCAGTTCTCAGCATCTCACAGCATCCAAGTATTGCAGTTCTATTACAGTTGAGAAATTGGCAGTATGAAAGACATCAGTGCTTACAAACCACAGAACAAGATAAAATGCCTGGAAGCAAGATGTGTCCCACACACCATCAAACTGAACTTGAGACGTGCTGCAAAGTGAGCACCAGCAATGTAACAGTGCTGCAACTATCTGTGGGGATATCAAGGTTAATGTCTCCGATGTTATTATAGCTTTTTATGATTGCCAATGAAAAGTCTGAAACACACTGTGATTTGGCAAACTCAGAAGCTCCTACTGTGCTCCTGGAGGTGTGCCACTCTCTCCAAGGATGCCATTGTTTTCATTTAAAACACTTTGTACCATTTTTGCTAATGCACTGCACCAAACTGTACTAAATCCTTCAACCCAATGCATAAATATAACAATATATGCATTATGTAACAGTGGTATATGATGTGCCAGTTTACTTTGAACAGTTAAATTAGTTGCTGTAACTTGTAATTACAGGTTCAGTGTAGGGTCAGTTAGAACAAGCAGGCTCTGGCAGTGAGTGTGGAATTTGCAGCTGAGTTGAGTCTGTGGAAGTTGGTTGAAAAGTAGAAAGAGGTTAGTTGGAAAAGAAAAAGCATCTTCAGCGAAGCTGCGTGTCACCCAGTGTAAAACAGCATGTCTCAGCTCCTCTGTTACTGCAAGTTCAACACAGCCAACTTCTGGTTACTTTGAAACTCTTCAGTTGGTCACTGTTGATATTGTGCTGACGCTCCTGTGTAAGCTGGATAAGTAAGAGGAGTTTGGTCATGAACAGAAAAAACATAAATAATTTGGTACAGAAGCTGCAAGCAGCGATCTACGGGCCCTCGCATGTGTGCATGTCGGGGTAGGCACTGGACACCGTCCCACGCACATCGCACACACGTCCGTCAAAATGGCGCCAAATTGCATCTTTTACCCAAAATGTCCGACTTCCTGTGCATATGGCACCATGGCGTCCAGAGGCTTTTGTGTGCGTCTGGGCATGACGGAGGCATGTAGCGAATTTCGGCCGCCTACGCAAAACTATCCCCAATGGCAGGGGGGTTTTGAAAATTTGTGGGTGGCGCTATAGAGCCAAGTTTCATGACCACGCAATGATGAAAAGGTGTTCAAACTACAAATGCCATCACACGACTTTCACTGCCTGGCTACGCCCACACCGTATGAGGTGGCGTCATTGTTTTCACCAGGAAGCATCACCAAGTCCTGAAACCCTACATGAGCCAATTTGATGACACTGCAGCGATTTTGTGTTTTGTGGCGAGTAGTGGCGAGACGTTGAACTTTGAGGGGTCATCACTGCCACACCGTTTAGACATTTGGAAAAGTTGTCTATAACTTTTATTTCCCCATGGCTGAAGAGTAACCTGGCCAAGTTTGAAGCCGTTACCAGTAAATCTGTAGGACTAGTTCGATCATATGTGAGGGTGTGGAAATGGCCAAAAATGGCGCCAAAACACAACTTCCACCCAAAATGGCTGACTTCCTGTGCATCTGGCACCGTGGCGTCCATAAGCATTTTTGTGTGTCTGGGTATGACACATGCGTGTACCGAATTTTGTCGTCCTACGCCAAAGTCACCCCATTTATTTGCCGTTTTTGAAAATTTGTAGGGGGCGCTATAGAGCTATTTTGCGACGCCAATGCACGTGACCGCCAAATTATCGAATTTTTTTTCACAGGGTTGACGCACCGGCAAAAATCTGTGACTTACGTAATTTGTCTCAGAAGACGGAGAAGAAGTAAAATAATGCGGAAAAATTCCTTCAGTTCCAATAGGTCCTTGCCACCGCTGTTGGTGCTCGGGCCCTAATTATTCTTTCAACATTATTAGTCTTTCTGCATTAGTCTTTCAGTATTCATCTGTTTTAATACATCCAACTGCTGCCTTTATGTTATTGTTTTTATTACATGTTTCTTCAAATGGCTTTTCATTACCTTATATATAAGATATATGTTCTTATTTTAGACTCTGTTTTTCTTCTCATTGTTGCCTAACAGTATGTGCTTTGTTGCACACAGGCCAGACATGCTGCTTTGTATTGTGCTACAGTCCTCTTTGTAACAGTTCAAACTAGACAAACACACGCTAACAAAAAGCTAAGACTAAAAGTGCCTGTAGTCAGTTAGACTTCAGGTTCAGGTTAAGCAACACAAGGGCAGTGTGGTCAAGTAGTGATAGTTAACTGATTGGTACATACAGTACAGTGTGGTGGACTACAAGGGATTTGTGTGTCAGGTGACAGGCTGAGACAGGAAACCACTGATTGTAGTAGCCAGGAGCAACATGCCAGGTTTGACTTGACAGGAGAGGCTTGTAAACAGCAGCGTTGCCCCAAGCGACGATGGACCGATGACGAGTTGAATCATTTATTTGACTTTCTTTTTCCCCATTTTAGCTGAGTCATTGTGCACCACAGGATGACATCATGGCAGGATATAACAAAGTAGCTGTTTTAAACTGTTTATATTTTATATATTGATGTTTTTCCCTAGTCTTCACTTTAGACTTTGAAAAACAATGATCAACATTTTTCGCCATTATCTGACATTTTATGAACCATCGATTTAACTGAGAAAGTTTCGATTATGAAAATAATTGTTAAATAGTTGACTGATGGCTCTGAGAGCTGATTCTCTCAGAACTATGACCGGAACACACAGCTTTCTCTCCTTTATCTGCCCGGCACAAATACTTGAGCAGCAAAAGATTTACTGTACAAGTCATAACAGGAATTAAACCAAGGATCTTAAAATGAGTCCACACATCCCTGTAACCTCAATTTTCACTTTTGGTTTTAGTGTAAAGCATTCATACATCAACTGAGCAGCTAAAAGTCCGCCGAATCTGCAAACTTTGGAAAATTAATATTCAACTCCGATAACATGCACTACTCAGCAGGAGTAGGAGTTTTCCACACATTGTGGAAAAAAAATCATCATCTGAAGGTAGCTCAAGGAAGGCAAAATTGTTACACTGACGCACCACTAAGGGAAAAATATGGTGGAAAGCTGACTCATGGAGAAGAAAGAAGATTTCAGAAAAAACTCCACTGGTATAAAATTAAAGGTCCAGTGTGTAAGATTTAGTGGCACTTAGCAGTGAATGTACAGATTGCAACCAAATGAATACTCATGCCTCACCCTCTCCTTCCAAGCATGTGAGAAAAACTCTGGCTGCCAAATTCACATAAAAAGCAAAAGTCCATATCTAGATCAATGCTTAATTTGTCTGCTCAGGGCTACTGTAGGAAAAAGGCGGACTCCATGGAAGAGAACCCGCTCTTTGCAGATCTAAAGGGTTTATTTTAAGACAATGGAAACACAACAATTCTTATTTTTATGCACTAATAAAAACATATTAATGATATATTGTATTCCATTCCTGCTCATGGAAATGTTAAATGAATACAGAGTAAATTAGATACATTTCTTTAAAGGTTATTAACCTCTTGTTAGTGTTACTTAAAACAATACTGGACGGAGTACTGGGCTGGACTGAAAATCTCCTTTTAAAGTTAACTAGACTGTTTTGAAGTTTGGGCAGGAGCTGAAAAAAACCTTGTAGAACTTGTGAACCCCGCTTTACTCTGTGCTTCCTCTCTGTTTGTGTTGTCTCTTCTTCTGTGCCACTGAATATAAACTGTATTTGTCACCGCAAGAGCTCTGACACACCTGGGATCCCCACACTCAACTCCCTGAAAACACACTTGTGAACAAACACTGCCTCAGTTCGGTCTTTATCTCAGATCGCATCCTCAGTAGTCACATTTAACGTGTTCCACACACACATAGACTAAACTTCCACCACGCTTTCAAGCCCCAATCTGCTTCACCTCATTCAGCGCACGTCCCTTTCCTCCTCCCCACTCCACCCTCCCTCTCCACTCCGTCCTTCCCACCCGCCCCCTTCTTCTCTCCCTGTTGCTCTCGACTGATCAGGGGTCAGCCTGCAGTGTCTCCATTAGTCACGTCTCATTTCTTCCTGGCTCCCCGACTCTGATCCAGGGTCAGGGACTGCCCAGCAGCCATTTCCCTTTCCTCCCGGAGCACGGGTGTTCTGGCTGACCCTACCTCTTATCTCTGTTAAGTCAGACACTCGCTGGCGGTGGTCCTCTCATCCTCTCTCAGCCTCTCTCCACCAGCACATAGGTGTACTAACAAAACACACACACACACACACACACACACACACACACACACACAGGTGCACATTACTTGCATGGAAAGAAATATACAAGTCTTCAAGTTAGTTGGACTCCAATTGATGCCATCACAATAAAAGAAAACAGAAGACACCAACAGGACACAGAAAAATGCATGTAAACCACTGACAGTATAAAGAATGGACAATGTATGCATGATGACCCCCGTAGGTTTCCGAGTAGCCGTTTTGTTTTAGTACAGTTGTCATGAACAGGTAAATTAGCTATAGAGACCAAAACAGTTTTTTTGTACCAGACTGTAAACATGTTTATTTCTGCTGTGAAGTTGGACATTTTAACATGGAGGCTTATTGAAGACTGACTCGTTCTGTAGCCAGCCTCAAGTGGCCGTTTGAGGAACTGCAGTTTTTGGTACTTCTGTATAGGCTTCACCTCACAGCCATGGGAGCTGCAGCTTGATGTGAACACAAACAGTGTAACTGATAAAGACAATGTAATAATTAAATGGTTGATAAGGACCAGTACCTTCTTAAAACATTACTTGTTGCCATCAAAGAAGCAAAAGTAAAAGTTGCAAGTACTGGTTAAATATTCCAAAGAGACATTTAATACCTGGTACTGTGGATTTCTTTCCCTTTAAATATGTGTTTGTGATCCACTAATGTTATTACTTTTATAATTCTATAAGTTCTTCTTAGTGATTTATTCACACAGTGGTGCTAACACTGGGTTTTTATGCGTATTTGCTAGATAAATCCTAAATGTCATAAGACAACGGTCCTGAATTTTAGGACTGGATTGAGACTGACATTGATATAGACTGCAGGTCTTCTTCCTCCTCCTCCTCCTCCTCCTCCTCCTATTGGGATAGCAACCCAAAGTCTTGGATTAGGATCCAGAGTGTGGCCACTTCAGTCCAGCATGGACCACAATGTGGAGGCTGGACTGATAGCTGGAGAGATGCCACTGCCCTTGTATCACTGGCAAGGTGCCTTTGAACAAGGTACCAAACCCCTCACTGCCACGGGGGCACCGCCACATGGCAGTCCATCACCCTTTGTGTGTGTGGCTGTATTTCAGGTGTGCATATGTAAATATGTACACAGGAGGTTTATGGATGCAGTAGGAGGTTTATGGATGCAGTGAAAGAGGACATGAAGGTAATTGGTGTGAGAGAAGAGGATGCAGAAGACAGGGTTAGATGGAGGCAACTGATTTGCTGTGGCAACCCCTGAAGGGAAAAGCCGAAAGGAGAAGAAGAAGAAGATATGTAAATATGTACACCTGTGTGTGTCATATGTACATATGGCAACAGAATTTCCCCTTTGAGGGATCGACAAAGTTAATCTTGCTTTCTTCTTCTTCAATGTACAGTGAACTTGCAAATCAGCCGTTTATCACTTGCCACTTGTTTTCTTACAGCCTCATTATCAGCAGTGCAAACAGTTATTAACACACAGACGTGGTGTAGTTGGCAGGTTGTGTTAATAGATATTAATAAGCTGTGAGTATAGACTGTGTAGCAGCCACATGAACTCTAACTAAAATGATGTTATTTCAGATCAGTTTCACTCAGCCTGACCCGCTCAGCTGGACCTCCACCGAGCCAACTGGGGTCGCCGACGGCTAAACTTATTATGCACAGCTCAATACTCCCCAGCGCGTGTGACTGCTGGGTGTTCCGGGTGGCTGTGTATGTCTGTTTTGTATGTGTGAACCGATGTTTTTCCTGCCTTCCTCTCCTCCGTCCATCCTTCTCACGTTCCTCCCTCCTGGCTCTGAACCGGCTGACCTGGCTGCGGGGAAACAAAAAGTTGTAATAGTCTCAACTTAGTTTGAACTGCACACTGGAGCAAATGAGCTCATGTCCCCTGTGTGTCAGATGGAGAAATGTCTTTGGTTTTCTTTTATTGCTATCAAAACATTTGTCATTCGAAACATTTACATTACGTTGATCGTGCACATGGCTTTCTGGGTGTTTTTGATGCAATGTAATGTTTCCTCATCACACTTTGTCTCCCATAAATGATTTGTCGTCTGTGTGTCTGGTTTTCACTGACTTAATTATAATAATCTTTTATCAACTGCTGCTCCCGATAGCAATTTCAGCCCAGTCAAGGTGCATTTCTCTCTCTCTCTTTTTTTTTTTTTTTATGCGACTGGTTAACGAGCGCTGCTGCCATTTTTTTATCATGCATTGTATTCTGTAATTTATTTTTTATCACGCCCTGAAAGACGTGCTGCCTTTCAATCCGGAGCAAGTTTTGTGCAAGTGTTCTCAAATACTCTGCGAGTGTGTAGCCTATGGGGCAAAACAAAGCTAAATCCATAAACGCATCTGAAGCAAACGCAGAGTGTTTTGAGTTTCCTGATTTCAATCGATAGCCCAACCTTGGTTCATTTTAATCATTCATAGTCTAATCTTGAATGTAATAGTGGCTCCGGGGCGCGATAAGCTGAGCACCTGATCTATAAATGATGGCACGGCATTAGCCATAGGCCGCGGAATGACAGGGAATCGATACTTAGGGCCCCCGTTTTCAAACGCAAAAGGATATTTACCTGTATCACTTTAAATTATTGAGAGGAAGAGGACTTACATTATTTATGAAATTCAATTTCAATGATATTTCGTCCATCTGTTATAATTAAGCCTGTGGTATTGACCATTGGCCTGCTATCATGTTCTCCCTCTGTTGCCTTTTCAACTCTGTTTTTCTGTTTCTTCATTCGGCACTGTACAGACTGTACAGCAGAGTGGGTATAGGGCCGAGCCCACCCCCCCTGCTGTGTAGATCAGTCCAAGCGAGGCAGAGACAACCAATGTGAGACTGCAACCTTGGAATAATCCTGTGACTATTCCCTCATCAGCTATCCTCTGCTGTAATGTATAGTGCATGTGGAGGGGAAGCATAAAAGACCTTTTCTATGTATTATGGAACAAAGCCGGCTGATATTGTGGATGTGGTACAGTAGACACGCAGTGCAGTGCAGTGTGTGTGTGTGCGGTCAAGTGAGTGAATGTACTGTATGCCTAATACTCATGTGTCTGTCAGGATGTATGCTGTGTTTTTGTCTGAGAGCAGAAAGTGGGTTATTAAGTACTACTCCCAATCCATTCACACACACACTAACAAAAACACACTTTCTTTTTCTCTCTTATTTTTTTAGACCAGTATGTCATCAGCGGTACTCAACAGCTCTTCACAGTAATTAGTCTCTGGACAGTTCCACACTGCACGAGGAAAGACAAAAGAAAGCGAATACTGGGATGGGAACGGGTTTTACAGGGGAAATGGGGTAATGTAATAACACCCAGAACATGCTGGACATTGTAGTCCTGTCCAGAACTGTCAGATTTTTTATTTTTTTTACAGACTGTATGGCTGAAGCAGTAAAACTCCTGGCCTTTTCCTCTTCCTGTATAATGCCCAGTAAAAATAACCTCAGGTTCAAAACCCTCGTGGGCTGACATGTCAGATATAGTTGCTCTCCAAAGTTTGTTGGAGTGTTGACACCAAACAGCAGCTGTGGTGTTTTTCAGACTGGACCAGCTGTTACTTTACTTTAACCCGTGGTATTGCTGCACTTAATCGTGATCAAACAAGGCATTAATTAAGTCGACAGATCACACGCCTTCTAATTTCAGAGACCTACATATATCTCCTATCTCTGCGTAAACAGAAAAATAATCTTTCTTAATAATTGCCGAATCTGTGCCAGTGAGCTGGCATGTGTGATAGAAGAGACCTAATGCTGCAACACCTGCAAAGAATGCAGACATTATGGAAGTTAGACTGTTAGATATGTCTATGTCTTTTTAACTATATCCATTAGAGTTGTCACAATACAAATGTATACAAATGTAAATGCATAAATCTCAGAAGTGAGATTTTAATACAGTACCAATACAAGTTTCTTTTCACTATACTTAACATCAGAACAGTACAGGAGACTGAAATGATGATACCGGTAATTCAATACTTAATACGTAATAAATTAGCAGCAGAATGTCCGCAAGGTTTGGACAAGACTTACCAGATGTATTTCCAATGAAATCTTGACTATTTCATTTGTCTGTTATGATTTGGTGTGTTATGAATACAGTTAAACTGAATTTACATTATGAGTGTAGACTATAGTCTGAACTATTGAACTATTTAGCTCTTGGAAAAGACACCCTGCCACAAAAACATCCTTGCTTTCTATATGAACATATCATTATTGATTAACATAAGAACTAAATGTTAGGAAAAAGTAGTACTGAAGCGTTTTTAACCAAAAAAAAAATTGTAGAAAAGTTTAAACATCATCATCTAATGATTCAGTTAGTAGGATGTCTCATGTGAATACATATGAAAAGTGTTGGCATCATAGAGCGGGTCGGGATGTGATCATCTCAGTGATTATCAAGATGCAGTCTCCCCTCAAAGGCATTTATCTGTGCAGCCTAGAAATGTGCGATATCGTTTACGATATATCGTCAGAAACATTCACCAGGGTAAGAATATGTCATCTCACGATAAAAACGATAAAGCTGTTATTAATCAGCGAAATAAAAAGTTATTTCCTGATTGTTTCACAGCGGTGACATTCAGCAGGTATAGACACGCCCACCACCAGCTTCCCCTAGCCTTTATTATTATTTTGGTGATAGATTTATAGTCAAAAAGATTAGGCTGAATTGGTGTTCATTTATCGTCATTTTTGTCGTTATCGTGATAAATACCAGACATTATTGGGATACATTTTTTAGTCCATATCGCCCATCCCTAGTGCAGCCATGAAAAAGTAGTTATGAGAAGAATGACAAAAACAGACTTGCAACACACACACACTTTTCTCTGTTTATTTCTCTCTCCCTGTCCAGCCTGCTCTCACTTCCAGCTTGTCAAACGCTGCCGCTTCGTCAGCGGCTTTATGCTCAGCATGGTTTATAAAGTTGCCTAAAAACCTGCTTATTCACCTGCTATTCTGTTTTTAACAACAGCAGGTGAGCCACGTGTGGAGGACACCTGTTGTTAATGACCTAGCATATAGGAATGATGTGCAGTGCTTACCAATGTGCTGAGCTGTACCAAAACCAGGTGCGTTCACTGTCGCTTGTACCCGGCCATTGCATGTGTAATATTCACAGTATCCACGTCTCCTAACATAATACTGACCACATTCAGTATTATTATGTTCTTTTGGATGGATAAAAACTAAAGAATGCTAAAATGGGTCAGCAACATATACTAGGGTAACTATTACAATACATCGGTGGCTCGCCCAAGTCAGATAGGAAATGTAGTTAGTTTGGATATATAACAGACCAAATAACGGCGGAACCTAATAACGTCCTTTTCTTCTTCTAGTTGATTGTCTTCCACGTTTAACCACATACCTATAAATCTTTAATCTACACCCACAGGACCAATAAGATTAACACTTGGATCCAAAAACCAATTAATGTGTAACAAACTAACTGCTGTGGCAAGTCTATAAATAGTCATAATCAGCCAATTATCTTAGGTACTCCAGTTGAAAGAGAGTGAATACAAACCATTAGGATTCGCTGACTAATACAACAAACAGGAAAATGAATCTGTGCGAGCTCCGTTATGAAACACCGTTTGACTGAAGAGAACCGAGACACAGAAGAAGAAGAAGAAGAACGATCCGACGAACATCGCAAGTTCAAAAATTCAATTGAGCCATGCGGTGATATTAGGGTGCAAATAGATGTGAGCGCGCCGCACCTAAGCAGCCTGATCTCAACATCAAAGAGATTCGTCTGAAAATTAATGCACCCTAATGCTTTTTATAAAATTACGAGCGTGTCCTGTTAGGATCCAGCAGTGGCTGTTCCACGGCTCGCGGTAAAGTGGAAGTTGTATAGGTCAAATTGTAAATTAAGCAAATACATTCTTATAGCTATAATGACACAATTTTTATTTCCCTTGTAGCACATAAAAAGGAGAAATTAGATGCGTTGTGAAGACATCTAGGACATTGCCAAGTACCTATTTTCACTCCCAGACACGAGGCGGTGAGCAATTACAAAGATGTTTATCACTTATCGTTTATCACTATATGATTTTTTTCTGCTCTGTTTGGCACTTCCATAATCACATCAAGTCAGGGCTGATCTGTATTCACCTCTTCCGAGCAGCTCTCATTCCTGGCAGATTGAAATGATGGCGCGCGGCTATTGTAAAGGCCAAGGCTAGAGAAACTTCTGCAATCAAGCTGTCAACAGTCCCATTTCTGTCTCAGAATGTGCACTAGCTTGGACACTTGTGTTATTACATTTGATATTCAGGATGCACGTTAGGTTAGCCTAAGCATACTGGAGTAGTATGGGTAAACAACGTGTACACAGCTGTCTTCTCTCCAGTGGAATGAATGTTTTCAGAAGGAAAGCGCTAGCTGACACTGACTGCGACAATTTAGCTTCAAGTCTCCGTGTTCAACGAGTTGTTGATTAGCTTTTTGTTGGATTGCAGACTTAGCACACAGCATAGTAAACAGGTCTTGGGGTTAATTGGATAGAAAGTGGAAAGTGCACATCTTGGTGTGTGATGGTAGATTCCATTTATTTGTGTGTGTGTATATATGTGTGTGTGTGTGTGTGTGTGTATATATATATATATATGTATATATGTGTGTGTATATGTATGTATGTGTATGTGTATATATATATAGAGGCATGTTCAGGTTTAAAAAGTCAGCCAGCAAGCCAAAAAGGATAAACTGCAAATTATGTTAGTTGACAAGCAATCTTTTATCTTTTTACATCAATTTTATCATTACATCAAATCAAAACACACTCTGAAATATGAGAAAAGCAAAAAAATGCATTCTCTGCAAACATAAAACAAAGATGAACGTTGTATTTTTATTCTATTGTTGCAGTTTTGCACAATAAAACAACTCTTGGCTAGAGTTATGTCTGAATAATAATAATAATGTCAGTTTTAAGAAAAAAATACATGTTATGCATATCAATGTCAAGCACATAAATTGAGAGTGCAATGGCAATTTGTTCTTCATAAAATGAGCAGCGGATAAGACCTGTGACAATGAAAACACCCGTGTAATGAACTTTCTTTCTCCACTTTGTCTAAAAAATGTAACTTTGACTGCAGCACATGTCTCTGGATAAACTGGACCAGCACTATCTGATCTATTGGGTACAGAAGTTCACAGTGTCGGCAGAAATAATTAGAATTTATTCCAAACTCTAAACTATCGTGTAGCCTTAGGTGTCACCGGTGACACCAGGTGTGACTACTAGATCTGGATTCAGGCAGTTTCAGTAAGGGGGGTGGAGAAATTAGAATGCCCAATTAGGTTTTCCTTCATCCCAGTTCTGCTCTGTAAAGTATTTCAAAAATGAAAGTGACAGCGTCAAATATCTCAGCTCTGCCTAACACTTCTGTTGATAACATATCACATGCAGAGGAGTGACAGTTGACATGTTTCACCTAACTTGTTTTTTTTTTTTTTTTTTTTTAGGTGTGACTAATTCACGTCTGAAAATTCATGCAGTTTTTTCACTGACATCCATTAAACTTTGTTTCTTTTCTTTAAACAACTGTTCAAGTCAACATTGTATACTGAGGGTTTGTGTTTTTTATTGTTAATCACGGTCGCTTCATTAATTCATAACTCAACGCCAGTCTATTAACCAGCGGCAGAAGATTTTATAGCGTGAGGCATTTGTTCTGCTGACATTTTAAATATATGCACACAGCGGGAACTCTGCGTCGTTCGCTGTGTTAATGATGAGACGGACTGACCAAGACGAATTCAGAGGTGACATTTTGAATGCTTTTGTTCTGCTGTGTGAAAAGAACAAAAGTTTTCCTATTGCCTTTATGATAATTACTGTTCTTTTCAAGAGTGAGTGAGCAAGACTGAGTCAATCCTGGCTTTTTATGTGATGGACAATTTAATAGCGAAATAGAAAAGACTGAAAACTTTTGCAGGTAGTGTAGTGTTTAGCCTTCAGAGGAGAGGAGGGGCATTATGCAGACCTGATACTGGCTGATACTGTAGTCTCACTATGCTCACACCTGGAAAACACCTAACTAATGCGTGCAGCTTCTTTCAATAACTCATACGCATATCACAAAAAAAATAAAAAAATCAACAGATTAGCTCGAAGTGGATTAAGATGCTCAAACATTTAATTAACAAAACAAAGTATTTGCATGACATTTTATTCAATTAATGCTTCTTCTCTTTGTCTCTTTGTCTCTTTGCCTACCGCTCCCACTTGTCTGTCCCATTTTTCATCACCATTGTTTTATGGCCACCCTCACCTCAGTCAGAGCACATCGACTGCTTTTAATTACAGCCTCTGTGTTGACAAGGAAGGGGGGAAAAATGGATGTTATTAATGTCTAGTCTAAAGTGGGGTAGATCCCAGGACACAAACATTTTTCATGTTTTTTTTTTCTTCTTTTTTTTTAAATTAATGTACGATTGAAGTCACAGTTACAGTATTCAGTCTGAGATTGTAAAATGTCATAGTAACGTGAGGATGTACAGATTAAAGTCTCCATAGAGCTCAGGTTTAGTGTGAAAAACTGACTTCTTTTAGCTTTAGAGAAGAATTACTCTTATAGTTTGGCACATGTTGCTGGATGATTCTTTACCTTTATTGATAACATCACACACAGGCAGTAGGTGAGTGTCCAGTTGTGCAGAGTAGACCTTTTGTTTGTTCTTCTTTGGCTTTGATGGGAATTTAGTCCTAATAACATTAAGTAAGTAGTAAGTATGCACTAAAAAAATATAATTTGTTGTTTATGTTTCAATTTCTGAAATATGTTATACAGTGGTCCCTCGTTTATCGCGGGGCATACGTTCTAAATATAACCCGCAATAAACGAAATCCGCGAAGTAAGTTTTACAATTATTATACATGTTTTAAGGCCGTAAAACCCCTAACCACACACTTTTAGTGTGAGCAAAATGTTTGTGTCCGAGAAGAAGAAATGTGAGCACAAGCATGTGATTTTTGAGTCCAAGCACACATTTTGAAAGAAAGCAGCAGGAATCTGAGTGTGAGCACATAATGTGAGCACGAGGAGAATAAATCTGAGCATGAGAAGGAAAACTCATGCTCTCAAACTGAAAATCTACGCTCTTGAATAAAGATAATTCTTCCATAAACCTCCCACATAATCATACACGCAGTATGAGCATACATCCATGAGGAGTTATGAGATATGGGGCACAGGATAGTAAGCTAAAATTAATGATGGCTTCAAAGAGGAGTGATTAGGAAGAAAAGTGTCTATTGACGTGACTGATTGTTTTCCAGTCATTAGTCAGACCCCATGTCTGCACAAGCAAAAAATAGAAATAATAATACCCTTTGATTTTATGTTTCATTTAGTTGGTAACTGTTGTATAATTGCCATATTACACTGGAGGGTGTGCTTTACTGTTATTATTGGCACTTCAGTAATGACTGTCATGCCAATAATGACGGTAAAGTACACCCTCTTATGTAATATTGCTTAATTAACACCTGCGATAATGGTGGTACTTGGAGTCTAGTATTGTCCGAGGTGGGATCTGGTGTAAAAAGTTTGAGAAACCCTGTTGTAGAGGTACGAATGTATTTTTTTTCTTTCTTTTTAAATCATAAGTGTCCACATTGAAGGTTATATCAATCCAGGGCTGAGCATATATCATATTAGAGTCAAAATTCATTTAAATCTTTGTCTTTTGTGTGATGTGTGAAGTGTTGTGCCCATCTTCCTTCAGCTGACTGCAGGAGTAAAAATCCCTCTTTAGCCTCTTGGCTTTCTTTCAGCCGCAGCAGATCTGCCCTTCACAGGTTAAACGGATTTAAAAGTGAATTCTGTCAGGGTTCAAACCTATTGCAGAGAAAGAGCAGGTGTTTCTAATATTTCATTCTCTTGCTCACCGTGTATCACTTGTCATTACAAACTTCCAAACCAGGACAAAAAAGAAACAACTCGCACCCTCCTGTAATAATCTTTTGCGTGCATGTGTGTGTGTGTGTGTGCTGCACTATGTCCTGCTCTTTGTTTCCCACCCGTCCCTCCTCCCTCCTCTGGTGGATGGTGCTTGTTTAGACTCTGTTATTGTTTCTTTATGTAATGCTGCTGAGCCAGAGAAAGAATGGGCCCGGCGTACACCACAACAATACTGTGATGGATGAGTGTGGCTGCTGTAATTATATGAGGACCAACAGGTAACGGAGCACAGAGACAGAGAGCAGCGGCCTGCCTGGGGATGATAGTGCAGATCTGCTCTGCTCTGTTTTGTTTCGTTTTGTTCTGCTACGAGGCCGGCACAGGCACAGATACTGTGGCGAACACACACACAGACACACACAATTGCCTAGAGTCGCCAGAATGGTTGTGCAGACGCAGCATGCAGGCACGCACACACACACACACACATTTGCATTGATGCTAAAGTATCCAGCATATGATGAGATTGCACTCTGTTACACGCTCCTGCTCCTGTTGCTTATTTTTGAATTTCACTTTGGCAATATTGTTTCTGATAAACAGTCCTGCCAATAAAGTCGGTGTGCTGAACGCGAGAGCAGAGGAAAGGCGCCACTTCAAGGTTTTCCCACTTGAGTGTATTACAGAATTATTGTCGCAGACGGTAGCTAACAGAGACAGACAGATTGAGGTCGTTACACAAGAGGCAGATGAGAAGGAGAGAGAGAAGTGGAGGAGAGATGAAAAGGCATGGAGGGGTGCCTCCCTGCTGCTTCAATACAGTGTTGCACTAAGAAGAGAGAGGCGATCGAAGGAGAAGAGGGGGCAGAGAGGAGCTGGAGGGACAAAGCTGTAAAATGTTTTGGACCAAGAAGTGGTGGTTTGAAGAGAGAAAGATGAAAACGTTAGAAAATAAGAGTGGATGTGTAGGAGGTGGGTTTGTTGATCTGTGAAATAAAAGAAGGAACATGAAAAAAGTACTTGTGTCACAGCAAAAGTTCAAATCTGTTGCTGCTATGCTAAGGGAGCGTCCAGGTCTACGGGAAGATCCGGCTCTGCTCTCTATGTGGATGTAGTCTCTCAGAGTGATGCTGTGCTCTGCAGGAACATTTCCTCACACAACAAACTTCCAAACACAGCTCAACAAAGTTGTGCTTGTGACCTCTGTCTGAAACCGTGACATGATGCTGTAGATTCTGAGATGATCTCGAGTACACAACATTCGCTCACAGGTATTATAGTAAGATTGCTATTGCTGTTCCTTTTTCTGCAGTTGCTAACCCTAATCTACCAAAATATGACTTACTAAAATCTTTTACGTTTCCTGCTTACCATACATACTGTCCATAACATATTTCAGTTCAGTTTTTATTGGGCAGTTAGTAAGCAGTGTTCTTAGGCTTCCTTTGGTGTGGCTAACCTATCCAAATCCTCTCCAAAAAAACATAAAATGCTATTTCCACTATTCTCTTGGAGTAAACAATGTGTACAGTTTGTATCCAAACCTCGCCAATCAACAACTTGAAGCAGTATTGTCCATTTGTGCTTACAGTTTTTTCTCTGTCGTCTGCTGAAATTCATTCAATGTGCTCGGCAGTCCTCGGGCCCTCTCCGGGTCACGCCACTCTGTGAAGCAGAGATGATCTGGGATTATGATCTGGGATTATACACACAGGGACAAGACCTGCACCTGAACATCATTCAGTTTTTTTTTCTTTACAGCAAAAAACAGGACCCAGCACTTCCTGCCTGTTGTTGTTTTATTGGCAGTTATTCAGGCTGAAAACAGTTTTTTCTTACTATGATACTAAATGAAATGTACACATCGGACACTCTTTCATAAGATACTTTATTAATTACAAAATAACAAAATAAGTTGCTAAAGATTAGAGACCCACACTATATTTGGATGATACAGACCTTTGTTTTGCTTAATGAGCAACTTTCTTCACATGTACAAAAATTGTAGAAACTGGCGACCACACCTCATGAAAAAGAAACATTACCGATACTGAAAATGAATAAATAGAAAAGTAGGAAAAACAGTACAGTTATCCATCTTTTTTTTTCTATTCATTGTCTGAAATTCAAAATGTTTCCACACAATATCGCTCAGTTAATGTGTCTTGAAGTCATGATAGCACTGCAATAGCCTGGTTTACTGTATCCCACAAGTACTGTCAGAGCGTATAGATGTTATGAGTTATTTCAGTGTTTCCCATTAATTACCTCGACTGTGGCAGCCCACCATACAGTCATAATGAACTGAATTTTTTTTTTTTTTTACACTTCAAGCAGGACTTGAAGTTTCACTTAAGGGAACTTCAAGACACCATCAGACCCCCTGCAGCCACAGTTTCACTCATCATTCTTTGGGAACACTGGTTATTCTTGTATGTACCATTTAAAGGTTTTGTGAATCATATGGAATAAAGAGTGAAGTAACCGCTATATCAGTTGGGTAAATGTTATTGACTGTCAGTGTAACATAGGCCAGTATTTCTATGTAGGCCAGTGAGTAACAACAATTTGCTGAACAGAAATGTCTTTGAAATAATTTAGAAACTGTTGCCACCACACTGTTCACCACTTGTTCATGTTCACTTACAAGCAAGGGTGCACCCTTCTGATGTTCTCTGTCCTGATACCATGTACCCATCCGGTACCGGTGCTCTCCTTTTTCCCAAATTTAGACTCTTCAAAAATAAATGCACCTGCAGCGATGCAAAAAGGTCGCCACAGATGCCAGAACTAGGGTGTTGTGACATCAACCAACCTACAGTCCTAAGGCCTAAGGGAAAGAAAGGAAGGCACAAAGAAAGCTTGCATGATGCACTCCCGACTCCCTGATCCCAAAGTCATTGAAGTTCAGTTCACCGTCGTTTGTTAGCCAATCCTCCTCTCCACGCGCGACTTTGTGGTCCCGCAGAACAAGGTTGTCGTTCTGGTGCAGTGCAGTTCATCATCATGCATATGTTCATTCACTAATCTAACGGCACCATAACAAATGAGCTGATTATCTACACCTTGTCTCTGGATGGGGGTGCAGGCATGGTGTATGTGTGTGTGCGAGCGTGTGTGTGTGCATTATTGTGTGTAAGGCAGAGACAGAATAGGCAACGGGAACAGGTGTATAAGGGGGTACGGACACTCCATATATCATACTGTAGCAGGTATATGCACTCTCCAACACCCCCACCTCTCCCCCCAACACCACCACTCACTGGAGAGCTGCATGTACCCGGCAGCCCCCCTCAAGTACCTCGACGTGCACACACACATATATAAATACACATATACACACACCGGTAGACGACAACCCCTGGAGCTCGACCTACATTGTGCGTCCTCCTGCCTCAGATCTGACTATTCATCACCACATGGCATGGTCCCCCACTGGGAGGGAGGTGGGGTTGTTTTGTTTGGGGGGTGGCGAGAGAAGGGGAGACAGGGGGGGGAGAAAGAGCATGGTATGCTACATAGTGTAGGACAGGGCGTCCTTTACACCTCTAGAACAATGGGACCTTCAACATCAGAGCTGCTAAGTAAAACTCTGTCTGGAGAACAGAAAGAGGGGCAAACTGAGTCATGAGTTATTCACGTGGACGAAAAGACGCAGAACTTAAGCAATTTTATGGATAGCCGAAGTCCTGACGTCACACACGGGGTTACCGCCGCTCTAAAAGCTGCTGTAACTCAGTGCAATCTCTCATTGAGGGTTTATTTCATCAGTTTTCTTTCTTAAAAAAAAAAAAGTGAAATATGTTCCTGGAGTTTACTGTTCATGATAAATCTCCGCTGTTCCCTGGCAACCTCACAGCTATGACAAGACATGTGGAAGTCATTGCACCCGCCTACTGCTCACCAATATATAGTTAACCAAACCACAAACCACAGTGTTTTGTTTTTAGCTATGATAGTGGCATAAATCCAGTCATGGCATTGACGTTCTGTTGGTCCACCACTTTGATCTGGACTGAAAATCTCAAAAACTTCTGGACAGTTCAGCATTTCATCTAGCTCCACCAGCAGTGAAGAATTTTAACATCTACTTGACAGATCGGCACAAAACGTTGTCATATATGAAGATGGACAACGTGTCTCTACTTCCACCCATTGTACAAAAATAAAGCCAAAAATTTCGTCTGTTTCTGGTGAAACAGGTCTGTAGTGGCTAATTGCCAAGTTTTTCTTAATTGGTTCATTTAGAAACTATGCCCTTGAGAAACGTTTGTTCCGATCATCCAGATCCAAGTTATTTTCTTCTGCCAGGTGTCTTGGATACCTTACAAGGTTTATTCATTATCACCCAAAGCTGTTCATCTGGTACAACTTCACTGCTAAAGTCGGTGAAGCCCCAGTGGACTCAGCAAAAAGAGTATAGGTCTAGTTAAAGTAAAAAAAAAAAAAAGAAAAGTTGCATCTAATTTTAATTCATTACCATTTTCTTCACTGTTTGGTTCTGACATATCTGCTTATATAACAAGGCCTGGGAGACTAATTGGTCACAGTGTGAAAGTAGTCTGTCCACTCAGCTACTGTTTAAAAAAAACGGCCATGATTCGGGAGTTTAAATGTAAAATGAAAAGAACAAACAAGCAGAACCCCCAAAAGAACCTAAACTTAGTTACTATAGAGCAATATATATCTTCGACATATCGTTACTTATCTTGAGAAACTTGCTTCTGTCAGTGGGATAAAAATCAAGCACTACACAGTGGCTGAGTTGTTTTTTTGGCGATACAGCATCCCTGTAGAACACTGACAATCTAAACCAATCATTTTAGCTCTATTTGTTGGGCACAGTGATTGCACTGGTCTTGACTGATTGCACTGATTGGAGAGTTTGAAGATGATGGGATGATGGGACGGGGGCCAGATAAGCATTCTCCAAAGAAAAAGGCTGGACTTGATGGTCTGATAAAAAGAAGTTTAAAAAAAGAAAAGAAAGAGGGAATGGGAGATGTAAATCCCAGCACAAGTAGTTTGTTATCTCATGATTTCAGCATTTGGATGGTATACCTATTTCCCCTAAAAACAGCACTGTAAAGAGCAAACCTTGATTGATTTTTATGAATGGAAAAGATAAATGCCAAATTTATTTTATCCAGTTCCAAGTCTCTTATTTACTGTAGCAGAAAATCTGCTTATCACATCTCCCAGTGATCTCTCAGAAAACACACCTTATTATGATGCAAGGATACCTAGTGAGAGTTTTCCCCAAAATAGTAGCTCATTTTCTCTGACACACACAAGCATGCCACAGTTGTGTGAATTTGGTCTCGTCATCTAAACTGAGTGGCGTAGTGTACTGCTGTCTTGAAAATCATTATTTGAGGCAAGTACATGCAGATTCTGAATGCAGTTCCCTCTTTCTGCAGTTGATATATGCAGTTTCCTCCTCCTTGGTTTCTGATGCTGTACGAACTGTAAAGTTCATAAGCCTTTTTATGTGGGGAGTGTTTATTTTTCAGAGCATTTTAATGCCCCTATTATAGACGATAGTAGAGAGGGGTCCCAAGCTGGTCCTGAAATGTGCACATTGCCATAAACGAGCTTTGTGTTGATTGGGGAGGCTTACAGGTGAACACAAGCTTGACATTTTTTTGTTTGAATATAATTGTATAACTTGTCTCAGGGAAAAAGCAAAACAACAAAAAATTAGGATTTATGAAACTGTTCTAGCTGAAGTTTGAATTAACTTTGCCAGCTTTTCAAAATAAATCAGACCTGTTCAATGGTCTAGTCTTGACCTGTAGGACTTAAAGGTGTCCTGTGGGGTTTTTGACCACTAGTGGTGCTATAGAGCAATGTTATATTTTGTGCATTAAAAAGGAAATGGACCGTCAGTGATGAGACATTCTTGGTAGTTTTTCATGCCATTCCACTTATTGACAGTTGACGGTGTGAACAGGCCACAAAACGTAGCAATGTGCCAACACCGGAAGTGAAGAAGACTGTAGCCAATATAAACAATGTTAACAATTCAGGTTGCAAAATATTGTTAAAAATCACATTTGCAAAGCTTTTATGAATGAAGAAAACACATTTGTTAGGCCTCAACATGATAACTGAATTTATTCTCTGTTAATAGCTTTACATTGTAGTGAAATTACCAATCAGAGCGCCTTTAGCTTTAGTAATGTGACATATTACAGGTATCATTCTGAGAGGGATTGATTCAAAGTATTCAGGGGTTTGATTACCCAATGGTGGGCATGTCTTACAAAGCATGAGTTTCTGGGGAATCGTCGTAATAAGGATCTTTGGCCTCCACTCACACCTCCCTCCTACCCTGTGTTGATAGATCTAAAGTTGGAGAAAGAAGGAGAAATGAATAAATTCATCTTCTACTGTACCATGCTGCTTTGTAAATATCTTTTGCCAACTGATATTCAAAGATGTATCTTCAACCCATGATACTGCTTCGTGAGATATCAGTATGACCCAAGATAATAGTGAATTTTGAATGGAGCGGTTAGCTTGTCACCTCCAATTACATCCAAATTGGATATGAATTTATCCAATATACCTCTGAGTGCTGGATGAATCATCCAAAAACATTTTTACAAGATGACAAAAGACACATTTCCATACATACATTACTGTTCAAAAGTTTGGAATTGCCTGCTATATTGATGTTTTTCTTCTTTCTTCTCCAATAATGGCTATTTCAACAGATAAAAACAGTATCATTCAGACACTAAATATATTGTTTACATATGAAGAAGTCCTAAAAGAAAAAGAATTAAATGATTAAAACTCTGATGCAGTTGACGTTCTCACAGTGTTGCATGACAGGGGAGAATAGTGCTGTGACCTGCTGTGATTTGTGTTTCAGTCCAGAAAAATCAAAGTGACCCCTGATCATTTTTGACCAGATGTTCATATGCTTTCAGTCTTTGATCATTTGTCAATCTACACATGTATGTATGTATATACAGTATGTGTATGTCAAGAAACTGACTTGAGTGTGACAGATTGTCCACTATGTTGTATTGATCTTTGCTGATTCTGTTGCCTTTTCCTTTGTTGGTTAGTTTGATTTATTAGTTTGTTTTCTTCTCTTTATTGCAGCTTTGCTCATTCATAGCCACCGTCGTGAATTTATTTGGCCCCTCAGCGGGGGCAAAGAGCAGCGGATTCATGTGAAAAAGTTACATCAATGCATAACCTCTATCAAACAGCCTCATGCATTTCACTGCACGCAGCAAAGCACAGTATGGGTCTGCTTTCCACATTGGGGTATTGATTATTACATGGTAAATTCATCTCATTTTCACTGGGATTTAAATAGGTTTTAACGTTCGCATTGTTGCATGTGTGGGAGATTTCTGAAATTGCACCCTATTTGTCCCCCGAAAATCATATCAGATGTTCCATATGTACTTCATAGCATTTTGTTTTCGCCAGCTCTTTGTCCTCAAAAGGCCTAAATGTCCTTGATTCTGTGAGAGGTCCCATAAAGCCAGTGGTTCTTTTGTCTTTATTCAGCCTTCAAAATAGGTTTCTCTGATTGAGATGAGATAGATTTGGTGTGTTTTTTTTTTCTCATGCCAGACACAATCACTGTCTCCCCGTTTTCCCTCTGGATCTGGAGAAAAAAGGAGAGCAGAGAAGATTTTAATTGCTCTCCTCTCATCCACATCTGCCCCACCACATTCATCAGCTCGTCTTCCCCTCCTTGGAAAAGGGGCTGCAGAGAGCACGGCGGTGAGATTTTATTTTATTATTTTGGGGCGCTGGGGGGATTCTCTCATGGGACGAGGCACATGTGGGAAAGGGATGGTGATGGAGGATAAAGGGATGAGGCCGGGAGATTGGTGTTTGTGTGTCTATGTATGAAGCTGTCTGTGCTTCTGTGTGTGTGTGTGTGTGTGTGTGTGTGTGTGTGTGTGTGTGTGTGTGAGAGAGAGAGAGAGAGAGAGAGAGGATCTTATGTGTGTCTCACGGGGGGTGGGGGAGATGACTAGAAAGGGCCTCAAATCCTTGGGGGGAGTCTGTGATTGGGAGGGAAATGGGGAATTGGGACTTGGGGAGTATGAAGTCGAGGTGGAGGAGGGAGGAAAAGACGAGCTGGAGGATGGTAGTGCAGAAAAGGTAGAGGACGAGGAATGAAAAGGGCAAATTAATGCTTGGGTACAGCAAAAAGTCACAATCATAAGACATGAGGAGTGACAGGTACATTTTTCAAAGTTTTTGGCAGGGAGCTCTGCCTCCAGCAAATAGCGGAACAACCCTTGAAAAGAGCAAAAAGTGTCTTTCTGTTGATCAAAACCATTATTTGAAATCATCACACTAAACCTGTACTTTCACTTCTATTAAAAAAAAGTGAATTTGGCCACAACATGCCAACACATTTCTTCTAATAACAGGATTCAACGTGGCATAGTTGATGGATTCTATCTTTTTCTGTCTTTCAGCACCAACATATTCATTGCAGCCATCTTCCAAACTACATAATGACACACGCTGATGTGCTTCAGGAACGATTCCCCTTTGACAACAGCCATAAGGTGTTTTGGTGGCATATCAGACCCTCGAGATGCTTGGTCGAAAGTCTTCAGCTGCTGAACGACAGTGTTTTGGGAGCGGCCGATTTTGTTTCTGACAAAACTGATTGGACACGCTGATCATTTTGTCCCCAATATGTCTGATTGGTTTTATGTTTCTTGTCTGGTTGTTAGCCCTCTATCCCTCTGGATATTTGTAGAAAAGATAGAATAATAATAGAGGTGGTAGAATCTAAGCTAAACATTTCTCTTAAAATACAGCTTGAGTCCCAAAAGGTTCGGGCATGAACTAATTCTGACTTTGATACAACACATTGAAAAAAATGTTGGGACAACGGAAACAAAAGCCTGGTAAAGTTGTTGAATGCATAACAACAACTTTCTTTTCGGAACATTCTCCAGGTAAACAGGTTCATTGGTAACTGGTGATAGCACCATCATGGCAAGGTTCACCACAGTTTGAGAACGTTTCTCAACACACAATTGCAGAGAATTTGTGGATTTCACCATCTTCAAATCATCAAAAGATTCATAGTCCAGATGAATCTTTGCACATAAGGGACAAGACCCAAGACACTGCATTATATATAAATATATAAAAAGGTTATTACTACATGGGTTCATGAATACTTGTCGGTAAACACCCACTGGAAAAGTGTACTGTGGTCTGACGAGTCATTGTTTCAAATGTTGTCCTCCAAGCTAAATTTATATTTTCCATGGTGTACCAGCTTTTTTTGGGACTGGGATTGTTGCATATTGGGGTAGAGACAAGGAGCAAAGTCAACCACATCTAAAGAACAAAATATATTCACCTGCACCAAAATAGAAGAAGGCATGGCCTAAAGTCTCCCGATGCAGAGATGGGTGGGACACACTGACTCGTATAAATGAGTGTTTAATTTAGCAAGGAAACTTTTACACTGTTTTACACTCAGTTGGACACATGAAAAGTGACAGAAGAAAATGTGTGAAGAATAAAGAGAAGCTGGAGAGAAGTTCAGCATACGTAACTTTATACTTTAGGATACGCCTGACATTGGGAAAGGGGGATCAGAGTCTACAGGGTTAGGGTTACAGGGCTGTCCGTTAAAAAATTTGAACTCAACTTTTGCTGCAACATCGTCAGTTTCTGCTCTTTGTCTTGCGATCATTGTGATGAAAGATAAAATGGCTGCTGCCATGCTGACCTTGTATATATTTCTATATGGCCTCTAATAAGTCTTCAAACTCAATGATCTGTTACTCCAACTGCACTTCCGCACTCCATCATATTTAATCGTTTCACCAGTGCGCCAAACGCCACCCACCAACGCAGCCCCATTCATTTTAACATGGCTCAAAGAGGGAGAGAAAGAATCGGGACTCCCAAAGGTGGCGTCCTGGATGCTGGGAGGCCTCAGAGGACCATGGGATGATTGTCTGTGACCTTCTCCCTATCCTTGTGCTGTTCAAGGGCATAGTCTATGAGTGTGTGTATGTGTCTGTGTCTGAATGTGTGTCTTTAAGCACTTCAACATTACAATATTGCATGGCTACGTTTAACTGTGGCGGTGTGTTCAAGGACTCTTAGGCTTCCTGAGTCTGTATAGTGTGTTTTTGTGTGGGTAAAGTGTGTGTTTGTGAACGTGTGCAACGCTAATAATTTACCCCCGCTGGATTTAAGACACACAAACCTTGTTTAAACAGCTCCTGCACATCTTTTCCAGCAGATCATTTTCATTCAATAAACCAACATCTTATGTATATTTCAGCAGCTGTACCTAGAGGCAGATGACTCAGCAAGTAGAAGAGGGGCTGAGCAAAAACACACATTTAAACGGCGTGGAACAGAGGAGCGCCAGATTAGTCCTCATTATGCGGCATTAATCATCTTTAATCTGCTCTTAATCCAATATCTTTACCTCACCTTATTAATGAGCCATACGTCAAGACTGGATTAGACTGCAAATACTGACTGCGAGAGATCTCAGGAAAAGGGGAGGGAAAGAGATGGATGGCAGGAAGAGGAGGTGAAAACAAATGGGGGAATCAAAGCCGAGGAAGAGTGATGGAGAGATACACGGCAGATTAGGAATTCACTACAAGTAGTACAAGAGTACAGGCATAGTGTTTTGACCAAAAAAAGTAGGACTTGGGAGAGTTTCCTAAATTTATTGACGGTAAAGTGAAGAAATACTTCTTTGATAGAGTCAGATATAATTGTTTTATACAAAGTCTAAATTGTGGTTCGAAGTATTAAATTCAGCATGTGTATGTTCTTTGTATATGCGATACACTCCATTTTCCAGATAAACCATAGACTACAGCCATAGACTGTATAAATATAGACGTTGCATATGTGACGTCACCCATTGTTTTCTAAAGAGTCGTTGTGAAGCTCTGTGTGGTGGCTCTGGCTGTCGCCATCTTGGCAGTTCTGCCTCTACTGCTTCCCGACTGATCTAAAAATCTGCATAAACATGAATAATCGGCGGACCTGAGGTGGGCTGAATGGCGCCTGGATGCTCAAATAAGATACTTGTAACGGCACCCAACTGTCAATCAAAGCGGCCACGCTGCTAATTCTGCATAACTTTAAGCCTTGATATAATTTGAACAGGAGAGTTTTATAAAAATTGACCTTCACTACAGTTGTCATGAACAGGGAAAATAGCTACAGTGACCAAAACTCTTTTTGTACCAGGTTGTAAACATGTTTATTGCTGATGAGAAGTTGGACATTTTAACATGGGGACTTATGGAGACTGACTCTTTTTATAGCTTTTGTATCCAGCCACAAGTGGCCATTTGAGGAGCTACAATTTTTTTGTGCATAAGCTTTACTTCACAGCCACATAGGTTGCTGCTTAGGTACACCAAGCTCCAATGAATGCAATCTAATATAACAGTCCTGCAACCCCAACCTTCATGAAGATTTTATTTTTGTTGAAACTGTTGAGAGAGGTGTTGATTGAACTGCATTTCCTGCCTTCCTTCCTAGTGATAGTTTTTTCTTTATTATTTTGTCCACCCCACAAGGGTAAATACCCACCCCAATAGGCTTAAATACAGAAATTCCATTCAGTTTCCATAACTGCTTCTCCCAGCTGACATACTGTAGGTGAGTGATGGGGTACACCCTGGACATGTCGCTGATTCATCACAGGGCTATATAAATTTTGATTTAAATATACAGTATATCTAGAAATTCCCATTAAAAACTATATAGCTAAACACACATCATTAGTATGAATGCAGAAGAATCAACCACAGTCTGTACATGGGGTCTAATCAGGCAAATAAGTGAGAACACCTGTGTAGGTGGTCCATGGGGGGGGGGGCGTTCATTGAAATAGTTTATTTACATTTTAAGCATCACTTTGTTTCTGCACATTAGCTCCAAATGTTTAGTTTGCATTTTAGAATAGAATCACAACAGTGGATTGTATTTATTAAATTAATGCATTTTTTTAATCCAAGGCTGCCACAATATCAGATTTTAACTACATGATTATTGTAGTCAAAGGAATTCTCAGTAATGCTAAATTATTCCATAAGCCAAAAAAAAGTTTTTAGACTATTTTTGTGTTTTTTCTCTTTTCTGGCACATAATTTTCACTCAGCTGTAAAACTGGCGACCAACAATAAGGTACATTATCACCAAAGGTACATTATCACCAAAGGCGAGAATAGAAAGAGAGGCGTTGGATTATTTAAACAACAGTATTATACATGTATTATTAAATGATATCAATATTTCATTCTTGAAGTCATGATTATTGTCAATACTGTATCTGCATATCACTCCTAATTTGATAAGAAAATATATTTTTTAAGAATATTGCAACTTTATTTTCCAACTACTTTTTTTTTAAGTACAAAACTTTATTTTAAAATATTCTGACTTTATTTTCAAAATATGTTAAAATTATGACTCTAAATCTTGAAATATCTTGTTTATCTTAATTTTTCTTCAACACTCCACTGTGTGTACTAACAAAAGACTGAATATGATTATTGATTATTGCTTTCACATTGCAGAACCATCATAATTGTCTAAGCTTGTCTGACAAGCCTTGTCAGGCCATTTAGAAGCCTGGATTTTTGTTATAGTGTGCAGACACTCTCAAACATATCCATTTTTTGAAGCCCTAATGTATGATGAATAAAACAGTCATTTTCACAACCACCACAAAGCCATGAATTCCAGTATTTTTTTTTCTTGTCGTTGTTTACTGGGCCACCAAAGACAATGTTTTATGACTGCTTTAGACACTTTCATACTGGCCTCAAAATCCATGGTGGTTTGCCGCACGGCATGCACATTTAACTACAAGTTTACAAGAAACATATGTAATTACATTCACATGCATGAACGTACCCTTACATTTTTTACATGATATGCGTGTGTGATAGCAACAATTAAAGCACATAGCTGTAATCAGCGCTTGTTAAATCACTATGAAGTGATGAAAATAACAGACTAAATTAAGTATCTGATTATAATTTTCCTTTCAGTCTGTATCCTTTTTATAGCCGTATAATCTCTCTAATTTAGTTGAGAGATAATAGCTCCCCGTAATATGTGTTACAATCTAGATGGCAGGTCACCATATCATCACAGGCAATTATGAGTGTTTTCTTTATTGATACGGTTGGATAATTTTCACGTATAATGTACAGTTAAAAACAACAACAACAAAGGAGGAGGTAGAGTTCAACAGAGAAAGTTTTCCAAGCCCACACCATAAGAATTGTGCTTAAAGCCATAAACCTCAGTGTTGGAAATTACACTGTAACAATATGATCTCACAGATTAGACCCACCGTCAATCAATACATCAACCATCAATTCTAAAACAATTAAACCAGGATTTGCATGAAACCAATCTGTGGAAATGATTGAATCTGCTTATTTTGAGTGGAGCTGTTTGAGCCATCAAAGACTGGCCCATTACTGCCAAAACTGTGATGGACCCAGATCAAGCAAAGCTCCCTTTAAAGGACCAGTGGGTGAGATTTAATGCTATCTAGTGGTGAGATTGCAGACTACAACCTCTTGATAACCAAGTGTGAAGGAAACGTGTATGGCTCTATCTAGAGCCCATGTTTGGTTTGGTTCTGGGCTACCGTAAAAACATGGTGGTTCAACACTGCTGCACCGCAGCTACTGAAGCTGATCGCGTCCATTTTAGACAAAGCTTGTAATTCCACTGAAAGGGCTGTGAGGTGCTTCATACGCACCCCAAAAGCAATCCTCCACTCGTCTGTTTTTGATTGATGCTAGCAGCCTCAAGTAGGAAAGAAACAAACTGACCAGAATCCAAACGGAGAAACAATGTTCCTCTGTGCAGAGTGGCAATCATAAAAACAGACAAATGGGAAACAATGTAACTACGTAGGCTACTTACTAATGGTAGAAATGCATACACTACAAAAAAAAAGAACAAATCTGAGCAAGTTAACAAAGTCTGGCACGCAAATTGTTACTGGTGGGGTATGGCGGTGCGTAAAGGATGGACCAAAGACAGTGTTGTGGTGTCACAGAGCCATGCCCAGTGGAATTTAGGAATGTTTTCACACCATATCTTGTGTGATTCTGTCAAACTCTAGTGCAGATTAACAAGTGGATTGAGGCTTAGAGTTCGAGGTGGGTCTCAGTCCACATCCAGTGGTCTAAGTATTTTGTAACAGTAAATATGTGATTGCGGTATCCTATTTCATATGTTGATTGTGAACTGTTCAGGAAGATATGTTATTAGAAGCTGTCTGTGCAGTATAAGCAACGTCTATATTTATGTAAATCATTCGGTAACCATGGTGACACAGGCACATGAGTACTTGTATTTTCTCTGATCAATCAGACGGTAATAGCAATTCAAACTGAGGTGTGTTGTGCTTGTATCCTACTCTGTGTACTTTGGCAGTTTATTAAAAATGTGTGACATAGTGATGTCACCGTGATTCCTTCAGGAACATTTCTGTGCAAGACACCTTCTTTAATCCTGCTTGTACCTGTCCGTCATTATTCATAACATGCAGCCAATTTGCAGTCTAATAATACTAATAATGCTTATAAGCGGGTATGCATTTCTCTCCATGTAGCACTGATGACACAGGATGACAGTCAAATGAGAGCTAAAATGCATCAATTGTTCTCTCATTCTGCACCAGATATACTCAGCTACAAGTTGTAAGGAGAGAGAGTTCATCTGAAGGCCACCTCCAAGTGATTCCTAACATATTACGATACCCATGGCGCTCTCCTCAATATCAGCAGAGATTGGAGTCATTTCTTAAGTGAGCAAAGTTCATGAAATTTACTCTTCGTCCTAAAAGTACTAGAAAAATACAGCACTGATCATGTTAAGTGAGTTAGGACTGATTTCATCCTTTGAGGCGCTTGAAATATAGCCTCAGATTTGTTTTTGGAGGTCCTTTTGCAAAACATTTACTTTGCAAGTTCAGCTGGTTTAAAAGTCAGACAGGTAGAGGTAAGAAGATGAACAGCAGTCAGTCACATTTTCACTGCAACACCAGCAAAAACACATTTTGTGTGCGTGTCCCTGGAAGAATTCTAAATCCAGCATCACCTTGAGAGTTGCTACCTGCGTTTCCACGGTAACCAAGTCATAGTGTATTCACCTGGCTGCTCCTGCTCTGTTTCATACGTTTATGGTTCATAGGCAGCAGCAGAGATAAGAGAGTTGCAGAAAGTAAACGGACAGACGAGGAGGAGTAGGATCAAAGAAGAGGAAGGCGGAGAAATAGCTTGGTCATTGTGACAGTAAGCTCTAACTGTTTCTGTCAATGTGTATGTGTGATCTTTCATGCCTCTAAGCACTGTCCAAAAGATGTAAAAAAATATGTCCTTGTCATTTAACTACTTTCGCTCCATTCATAAGTATAAGCAGAACATAAGAAGTCGTCTACTTCATCTGCAAGTGAAGCTGAAGATGAATTTAAGATGCGGCTCAAGTCTTTCTGGTCATAAATATGTAATTAACATTGTTTTGTTTAGACAACTCTTGAAATATTTAAAGGTTAGAGTGTATAAGGGCTCAGGACATTATGCCTGAAGTGTATGACGACCATTCCCATTTTCTTTTTCAGTTGTTGCCAGTTTTGGGTTGAAACCATTTGTTACACAGATTTCATGCAAAATGTGAAGAAATAGTCAAACTCCTTCCAAAATACCTAATTAAGACACCAAAACATGAACACACACGCCAGAAAAATTCCCAATATCAATTGACATTTAGAGATTTCCGTAAAATTGGCATCTTTTCTGCAATTGGATGGCGAGTATTTTTCTTCTGGAAATTGCTTAGAAATCATCTAATTGTATATGTACAATGTAAATAGGGAAGCCATGCATCTTTTAAATGCCCTCTTTAAATTTGAAGACTGTGATTATCCTAGAGGTCACAATCGGTCACATCATTACACATGAATACAATCAGGCTCACTGACTCCACAAGAGTCTTAGCTTTCCAGTCCACCCCCCAATTTATGCAATTGCATTACTGTTTAGAGACCCCAGTATGCAGAAATATTCAAATACACTGGGAAAAAATAACACATGTAGCATGCAAAAACCATGTTTTTATGCAAAGCTGCATGGGATTAGCATAAAGTGGACATGTCTGAAAAGGGAAGATTCGTGGATACTCCCAGAACCCATTTTCATTCAGATATTTTGAGGTGAGAGGTTAAGGGTCCCTTTTGAAAATAGTTATACCAGTTTTTACATTTGCCTCCTCCTCCTCTTTGCCCTCTTTCTGAGAAGCTGGCATGACATGGTTGGTACCAATGGGTGCCTTTGGTTTTCTAGTTGTATATGAATAAGAAGTGTCTTCAAGCTTTAAAACTGTTTATTGTCAGCCACAGGTGCTGATGGAGCGGAAGGGGGTAAAGGTGTTTTTGGGATGATATGGGTCAAGGGTTGAAGGCTGGATTTAAGACATTTTAACATAAAAACAAACATATATACGTTATAATGTGGATGTGTAGTGTTTTCCTCTGTTTTCAGCATCTTTTCCTGCCTACCTGTCAACACTAAAGACTCGTCTCGATATGGTACTTGATCAGCATTCACACTACTACTCACGCTACACCACTTATCCATAATTGCAATAAGAAACAAATGAACAGTTGTTTACTTGTCCTGAAGCAAGCTTTTCCTCCAGATGGAGGTTCACATGTACAGAGCAGTCAACCCCATGTATGCAAATGGAACTGCTTCAAAAACAGGTCACACATTAGCATTTGAAAATGCTTAGCATGTGAGCAAAGAGTAGCTTCATTTCTACTGCAAGGGAACTGCTGGTGCTAAATAACATTAGTGTTTACACTGATGATGGAGTTGTTCAAGTTAATTTTAATTGTCACATATAATCTCCCATGTACACTCATTGTGAAATGTATTTCTCTGAGCTGCTACAAACACTCAGTGTTGGCCTCAGAGGAGAAAGAGCCTCATTGTAAGCAGTGCCCAAGTCAAGCCCTCTGTGATGTGGACCCCAAGGTATTCAAAGTGGACACCAAGGCATTTGATGACTTGAGGAAGACTTTTATTATCATTTTTGGCATCTGAGCCTTTTTTTCATACCTCATTTCATTCTTTAGCTTGGGGGAGTGGGCAGACTGCCCTGGTGGTAGCACAGCAGTCCCTTTTGCTCAAGAAGACCCAAACACCACAAATTTGGGCCATATTGTTCCACTTGGCTGCCAGAATTTTCTGCACCAAATACTGACCTCTGAACAGTCATTTGGTTAGGTTAGTCTTCTATCCAAGCTAGCAGCGTGGCTCCAGGGATGGTAATGTTGACTGAAATTTCACAATAACTGTTGGATGGATTGCCATTCATGCTCCATAGAGGATGAACCCTAAAGATTTTGGTGATCTCCACCACTAGCAGGTCGAGGGTTTTACTTGATATCTACTTGACGGTGTGGCTCATTTTGTTTCAATACTTTGTTTGTAATACCAGATCCATAAGTTATAAATCTTATCATGGTAACACACATAATTTGGAATGTGATTGTGAGGACGTTAGCATGCTGATTTTAACATTCAGCTCACAGCACCACCATGCCTAGGTACAGCCTCAAAGGGCTGTTAGCACGGCTTCTATGGGTAAGATATTTGAGTTCCAAATGTCAGAAAATTCAGTGTCTTTGTGAAGTAATCACTAAGTTACTGGTATTGATCAGCAACCCTGTCGACCCAGTCAGATATATTACAGAGATTTCAACCCATGGGCTGAGAAAAGAATGACCAGGCCCTTTTGAGCTTTATGACAAAAAACACTTTCCAGGTCAGATGAATGCCACGAAAACATAAGAAAGGCGAAAGTCAAAAAGACGTATTTTTTAAGTGGGAAAACGACATCCACAGGGCATGTATGCCTTTTTTCAAGAAGAAACAATAAAACGTTAGAAATGATTGGGGGAGGTTAGCAATGTCGTTCACCATTACTCACCACTTGACAGACGGGCTCCGGATTTGGAGGAGCTTTGCCGGCTTTCCTTCACCTCTCAGACTGAGTTCAGAGAGTCACCCTTGGCAGCAGCTGAACTTCTGATTTTACCCACAATCCTTTGCACTTCACTTCATATTCCTGGCACTGTTTCGGGCGGCATTTGATGATGTCAGAAGAGACACTGCTTCAAGTGCTGTCTTCTTTAAATCTTTTTTCTCTCTTAGCCTCACCGTCTGTTTAGTTCTCTCTCTTTCTTTTTCTCCCCCCTTCCTTCCCATCCCCTGTCATCGTCTTCTCAGAGTCTGTTCCATATTTTTGACTTCCCCTCACTGTCTCATCCTTGTGTCAGTCTTGACTTGACTTTCATGCTCTGTAGTCCTCAGAAAGAGAAAAGAGTTTCTCCACTGCAGCACCGCATATCAGTATATATGGCCAAAATTATGTGGACACCAAACATTACACTCACGGGGGATTGTTGAACATCTCATTCCAAAACTCTTCTCATGACAAAAGCCTCCATTCTTTGGGGATGCCTTCCTACTTATTTATCTCACATTCAGCCACGAAAGCATTCATGAGGTCGGCTTGGTCCGACTCACAGTCGGTGTTCCTCTTCATCCTGGTCGGGTAGAGGCTCTATGCAAACTGCGAACAGCAATTTCTTTATCGACCTTTCATTGGTTTCTGCAGGAGGTAGTGGTGTGAAGATGAACCGATTTGGAAAGCCAATGAAAGGAGACAAGAGATTCATACTCCTGAAACCCAAATTCTGCATCAAACAGCTGTACAAAAAAAAAAAAACATCTTTCCAGGATGTCTCTTTCTCATTCCCTGTGCCTGTAGTCTGTGTGTTTGTCAGCTTTCACAAAGTTTCCCCAATTCCTTTAAAATTCATCCTCTTTATGGACTAGATAAAAGGTTATTCAGTGAACCTGCATGTTTACTACTGATTGTGAAATCTTGTTCCGGTGAATATGTATAAATAATTAATCACACAATTGTAATTATGAAAAAACAAAACAAAAAACCCCCCAGAAATAAACAAACCTAATGGCAGCTGAATGGAACAGCTTAGAATGACAAGGTGTCATATTTTAATGAATGTATAGTCTTCCTGGCATTTTCATATTGAACCTTGTTGCTGCAAAGTAGGGAGCACATTGGCGTTTTAATATTTTTTTTTTTAAACCTCATCTTCCTTGTCTTTGGCTTTCTTTCCTTTGAATAACTTATTCATTCATTTTCAGGATCCATCTTCTTTCACTGTGAGTCTTCCTGCTCTGTGTCTCTGTTTAATTTTCTCTGCTTCTCTCAGTCTGCTCGTGCCTCTTATCCGCAGCCTAACACCGCTTTCACATTCTCCCTCTCCTGAGCCGCATCCATATCAGCTGTGTTAGAGGAAGCGCCTCGTGTGGGTGTGTGAGCCACAGTGTTTGTGTGTCTGGCTGTGTGTATCTAGTTTCTGTGCGCATGCGAATGAGTATGACTGCATGTATAAATGTACACGGCACATCACTGTAGGCATGTTTTGATGGTCTATAGCATACAGTCCTAATCACATCCTCCTCACGTCTCTCTCTCTCTGTCTCTGTTTAGCTCTCTCTGCTCTGATTTGGTCTTCTGCGGGCCGTGGTGACCAGCAGAGCAGAGAAATTGCCTGTTATCTAGGGGGTCGATTCTTCACGGGGTCCCGTAAATTGCTTTGTATTGACACCCTGTCAGAGTTGGGATCCTCATGTTAACCCCAAGATCTGCCCTCAAGTGAGGTAACTCTCCTCAATGCCAACCCCCAAAACCCCTGCTGGCCCGCTCTGTTCGGGAGTACGGCTGGAATGAACTGTTGAAATAATAGCAGGAGGAAGGGGTGACAAGTGGTTATTGCGTGCCAACGTTGGGCTGCTTCAGAGGGTGCCTGCAAGATTCATCAACATAAATTTGAATTGTTTAAACGGCTTTAATGCCAGTTAGAGTGAAGTAGAGTGAAGGCATCACATAATTCAGACGGACGTTCACAGTGTATGACCCCAAATCTTGTGGGAGGCATTTCATCAAAATCCATTATATTACGATGACAGCTATGGTGGCTAGCAGGGCTCACACAACCCACAGAGGGTGTGATAGATGTGGTTGTGAACCCACCCACATGGTGATGGAAACAAGACGTCTCTGGTTAGGTTTGTAACCGCACATCACGTTTGACAGGTCTCACATATGTACACATGTTGCATACTTTAATACTTTTGTGTCACTTGTTTGGCGGTGCCTTTTAGCATCAGCCAGCAGTATTCAGTCGCCTGTTGCTGTACTGCAGATGCGACCCTCTCCTCAGAATGATGTTTATGTTTTTGTGGCTCTCGATTGGACCAGTCTGCCTGAAACAGAGTTCATTTAATACAGTTTATATACCTTTAATACACATTTGTCTGTCATTGTTACTATTATTATATCATTTATCATTCATTCTCACAAGCAAACAGACATTAATAAAAGGGTTGAGTTCCATTCACATTTGAACCAATGGTGCCTGTAATTTCAATTGTAAGACGTAGCTTCGCTTACTAACCCCTTGTTTGCATACTGTGATATTTCTTTGTAGATAGAATGTACACTATGAATTATCGTGGTGTGTCAGTATGGCTGATCAGCATACTTGGCAACCTCCACACATAATTTCCGAAATCAAGAGACCAAATCCTAACCAGGGTATCTGGGGATTGTCGTAATGTTGCATCGGCAAGTTTCAGAGCGTCATGCCTGCTGCTGTCCGTGTCCGTGAGTATTCTCCTCTCATGCCATTATTAGAAAATGAAAAACGCTTAATTGCCCAAGTCTCATAGTCGATGCATGAGTAGAGAGTAAAACTCTCAGCTAATGAGAACCAAGAAAGTATCAGCAACTTATACAGCTATCTAATGAATTAACTTTAAGATGTCAATGAATTTGTTGATGCCTGATTTAAAGTCCCCATGAAGTCAAAATTGATGTCAAACATAGCTAATATGGACCATGGGTACTCTTCATTGATTACTGTACAAAAGGATAACTTTGTAACAGCAGTGGTGGTGTAACGCACACTCAGCACTATTGGCTACTGTGAACACTAGGGATGGGAATTAAGAAACCGGTTCTGTGTGTTTCAATTCCATGGAATTGTTTGGAAGTTTATCTAACGATTCTCTTATCGATTCCAGAAAGCATGACAAATTACGCCACGTAACTTACGCAAATTTCGCACGTGCAGCGCAATCAGTAGTAAACAATGTCACCCACTCGGTTCAAACGCTCCAAAGTTTGGCTGCATTTTACCAAAACAGATGGCAACAGGGCGACTTGCAATCATTGAAAAGTGGAGATAACAGTGTCGGTAGGGAACACGATGAACATGCAGAAACATTTGCGCACACAACATGCAATATTTTTAAATGAATGTCGTGTTTTTGACACATTTCGGACTGGAGATGAATTTCAATCTAGCAGCAGCGGCAGCAGCCAGGCTATGACCACCTCTGCAGTTACTATGTAGGCAGTGTAATAACACACTGCCTACCATGTTAGCGCCATGTGCTTCTTTGTAAAACATGCTATAACAGTTAACATTAAACGAATGCCTTCTGAGGATGACAGCTGTACTAGTTCACTACCTCCTCTAGATGATGCTGATCAAACTGTTTGTTCTCCTTTTTTACCCAAATGAAAATCAATGAGAATCGATAAAGAATCAAATCGTTAAGCAGAATCGATATTGGAATCGGAATCGTAAAAATCTTATTAATTCCCATCCCTAGTGAACACTAACAGTATCTGTGAGAAGTCACACCCTATGGGAACTTTAAAGATTCGTCGCCCACATCCTCTATTACTGCTGCAGAGGAATTTGCTTTCAAGCTATCTAACACCGTGAAGTTGAACTCTCCAGCTTATAGATATATTTTGTGCTTGACCAGGTGTTTCTCCGGGTTAGACGTGTTTCATTTTGCATTACAGAGTGCGTGCTCTGACTCACTGTGACTTGAACGAGCTTACAGGGGTGACACGACTTTAGTCTGGCTCTGGCACTGTCTCTGTGTCTCTGTACTCTAACTCCCACACCCAGGTGTGCTCTCGTGTACTGAAGTTTGGCACTGATGTGTAGAGTTCGCTCGCCAACCCTGTCAATTATAAACTTGAGGTCAATGCTTTTGTTTTCTGAAATTAAAATGAAAATGCATTCTGAATTTCCATTCTGTGTGTGTATGACATTAAGACGATGTCATGTTGGAGGTAGAGTGGGTTCACTAAGGCTCTCAGCATCACTCCACCACTGGCCTCCTCCCCAATAAACACTGGGACAGCATCCAAATCTCCAACCGCACTCTGTCTCCGACTGTTACTCAGCTAGACAGCACAGCAGTGGACAGCAAAGTCGCTGTGCATGTGTGGTTTGATGTACTGTGCAGTGTGTGTGCATTTACAAGTGGGTGTGTGTGTGCGTGTGTGTGCATTAGAGACTCTAAGAGAGATGGATTTAGAAGGAGGTGAGAGGTAGAAAGTGTGTAATGTGTTGTGATAGGAAACCTACTGGGAATGGCACGAGTACCTCTGCATATCTCATAACTCACACACATAAACAGACACACACCAGCTGGCCTATTCCTCCTACTTTTTGTGTATGTGTGTGTGTCTCCTGTGAAGTACTGCGAGTCCAGGTGGTTCAACCAAATCCAAAGGACGCCCTGGAGAGGGGCCAGGTATGTTCTGTCCCTCCTTCACCCGAGAGATGGACGAGATCACTGTGTGTGTGTGTGTGTTCTTTTTCTATCAAGTAAATGTCCTTATTGAAGTAGAAAGAAGAGGACATTGAAAGAGAAAAGAAGAGAGTCTCTTTGGATTATCATTAGAGTCGCGTAAAGATCAAGCATGGGAGTAAAAATGGAAGAATGTGCGACAGCAAAGGGAGGTCATGAAAAGAGAAGTGGGCTTCTCTTTGATGTGAGCTTGTTTGTCTCCTTTCTACTCTTCTCCTCTCCACTGTCCTCCGCTTCCCGTCTGGATATTACTATACCAAAAAAAGGCACAGACTGCAGGCTGGTTGGCAGCTCTGGTTGGCATGGAACCAGCGCCCGTGTGTGGGGGAGGGGTGTCCATAGAAAAGAAGTAAATGGAGAAAGAACTTTCTCTCACTTCTAAACTACTTATAACTACTACTTATTTTTTATTTTTTTTTAACTGAAATGCTGTGTCATTATTTCAGTTCAGGTTTTAAAGTTTTGAAGGTAGACAGCTGACTGCACTTGTTCCTAAACATGATTTAATAAAAATGTTTCAACGCTTCTAAAATGATACCTGTGCTGTATTTTCAATTGCTGGTTAGTGAACATTGACTTTGCAGCTGTGTCACTTTGGAGCCTTGGGTTATGCAAAACAGGCAAACCAATCAGAACAAGTATGGCGTGGAAACTTTGTTGCCTTGAAAGTCTAATGTTTAGCTGGTAAATTATGAAATGTTGTAACATTTGAACGTCTCTGTGTATTCAGAGAACGATTCCCTGGTGGTCAACAGCAGAGGTTTGTGATTTTGACAGTCAGGGTCATAGAAATTCATCATAAGTCATAATAATGAATGAAATAAATGATTATGGAACACAGGATATATGGTTAGTTTTCATGTCAACACCACATGAGGCAAATCATGATTTTTACGTCCTTGCTGCCACTTCCTTCCCATGCTTGCTTAACTGCAGCTGGCTGATAAATGTTACCAGTATTGCGTGTGCTTCATTTTCCACCGCATTAGTCCTTCTTTTCTCAACTTGTTTATCAGCCACATCACAATCACTGGACTGAAAAATGTGACATTTTGTTAGCTAGATAAAAAAAGGCCATGCAAACGAGATTAAAGACGAGACAACTAAACAATAGCTAATTAATATGCACACTTGCCACAAGCTGGACAGGATGGTCTACTAATCAGGATAATGTATAGGCACTATTGAATGTGACCATGTAGCAGTCTACGGATTGTAAAATACATTTCATTTTTATGTTATTTTAATTTGAGTTTTAATTAGAATTTTAATAGTACTTTCTAGACTTGCACAGTACCCACGGTACCCACGGTACCCCGCGGTGCCAAATGGTAACAGTTCCTACTATACTAGAAATTCTACACAACGGTATTACCGTGGATTACTATACTACCAGTGCCAGTTTTCAGACGCTGGGTCCGCCCGTCTGTTTTATAGAAATTCGCTTCAAAATAAGCAAACAAGCTAAAGTTCTGTGTTGCCCAGACGCCTGCGCGGCTTACAGTGACAAACACGAGACAACACACCCACCATGGCAGAAGCACCGGGCTCGACCAGCGAGTTTGCCGTGGCGTTGTCGCCAATGGCACCACTAATTTTGCTCAAAAAAACAAACTCCAAAAGTCACATTTGGAACTATTTTGGCTTTAAACAAGGCACAGACGGAGTCTGCCACTCCTCTCCCAACATGCATGAAAATACTTGCATGCATTTCAGCATCCAGCTGTGCCTCTGAACGGGTGTTCAGCACTGCTGGAGGGATCTGCACCCGCAGACGGGGCAGATTAGATCCAAAAAGATTAGACATGCTTGTTTTCATTTCCAAAAACCTGCGTGAAATTTAGAAGAGGTCACAGGAGTAATGCAGACTCTTTCTATATTGTATTCTATATATTGTTCAGAATATACTGTTCAGTATTTTGTTAAGTTATTATTTATAGAATTGAGCTACAGTTCAATGTAGTAGCCTTTGCATAAGTTCTTGTTCTTTCAGTTTTAACTTTTTAATAAAAATTATTCATAAAATATTTTTTCAGTCTAATTCTTACTTACCAGTATTATGTTTATCATGCACCAAACAACATTATAAGTAATTAAAAAATATTTATAACTTGTACAAATACATTGCAGTTCATGAAAATAATAATAATTAAAAAAGGCCGGAAACCGTGATACTTTAGACAACACTAGTACTTTCACAGTATTATGTGATCATATGATAAATTAATTTATTTCATTAAAAAAAAACTGCTATAGTGTTCGGGCTGAATGTAAATAAATGAAATGAAAACTTTATTTACTGGCTATATGTACTTTGTAACTTTGGGCTATACAAATATAATTGATTTGATTTGATATATATGTACTGTAAAGTGCTCTGTTATGCTATCCTTTGTATTATGTTATACTAATGTTCTGTCTAAAATAGGAAAGTCTACAAGCAGTCAAACCCCTCAGTATCCACAGGTCTCCACAGGCACGTCTTATGAAATGAAAAAGACTATGCACCAACTTATTTTCTTTACCTGGCAAGAGAGGGCAGAAAGTTCTGTAAAGTGATGTCAGTTATCAAGTTCCAAGTGCTCTTTTTGTTGTGAAGCAGTCGTTTGTTATCAAATCCTTGCTCTCGGGCCTCCCTTCAACAATGCTCAGAGAAAATGTGTAAAAAGAAAATCACACAAGTAAAAAAACAGAAAGACAGAAAAGAAGATTGAGATTGAGGTTGGCTCGTTTGTTGATGCTGGAGTTCGATTCCCCGCTTCGCTAATGTTAGTCTCCGAGTGATGGAAAAGTTTTAACAAATACTTCACCTTCATTTTACAAATCAATACATATTGGCTCATGGTTTGCCTGTAGAACACGTAACATCATTTAATTTCTGTCATGAACTTGATGAACTTGCTCCTGAGCCAAAAGATGGCGGTGTGTGTCAGCTGCAACGTTTCCAGATGACTTGTCCAGAGCAGTGATAACTTCTATATAAATGGAAATGAAAAAAGTCACTTCACTGTAAAGATATCAGGCTGACACCGTTGAAAGCTGTGTTTTATTTTCTGAAAAAGCCTGATGGTTAACCACAGAAGTTGTCACACAGTTGGTATCCTTAGGAGTTCAGACTCAACATGTCAAGTTCAACCGTCTGAACTTTGAATACTGTGTTTTTAGCTTAACTAAGGCTAAACATTACAAACAGTCTGTAATAAAGTCTATATAAATCCAGACAAAAACTAAGTATTGTTACTTAATCACACTATATACGATTAAGTTGTTTGCTGTTTACTACTAGACTTGCTGAGTTTGGTACTCACAATTTTATCACACCACTGTCATATTTACCTTGCAATTTTTGTTAAATCACTCCTGTATAGCTTCTATTTTCTACATTTAAAGAAAAATAAATGTTTTTTTTTTTTACCTCCTATTATTTATTGTTTTACCTTCTTGATCTATCTATCTCTCCTCTCTGGATCAATGCGGTCTTATCTTAAATGATTTTATCAGACGAACCATTTTGTGCATTTTGGGGCTGAACCAACCAAAGTATTTCTCTTCTAATGTCAGACTTGTTGGCATGTACAAATTACAAAAGGTTAAAGTCAAACGTGAACGTAGGAATAAAAATGGGTCCATGACTGTGCAACAGATTGTGATTTTAAAGCAAAGTTTGATGAAGAAAAACTGAGAAAAAGTCAGAGACCTAGAACATGGTGTTAATTTAAAATGTAATATCAGAAATATAATAACTTAAGCAACCTAACTATATGCATATTTGTGAACTGTTTATATGATTTTACGCTTCGGAAACCTCTGCGATGTTGTTTTACTGTTCAGCAGCAGCTTCGGTACCAAGCGGATATTTTCCAAAGCTATTAAGTTTCACACTAGAGGGCCTTTTATAAATTTCAAGCACCACTCGAGTGTTTTTCATCACCGGGGTGTTTATGTTATAGAAAGTTTGAGGCTGTGTCATCAAACTTTCCTCGCCAATTTCCACCGCTCTCCAGAAAATGGCTTGAAAAAGCTTGAAAACAGAAGACGATGAGAAAACACGAGGTATGTGAACCCATTTAGTCCGACACCCCTCGCCGAGCTATTTGTGGCATAAATGCATCTTTCCCATATGGTGATGCACAGATAGTGAGCAGCAGTCTTGGCTGTGGTCCATCTCTATTTGTAAAGGTCAACATCTTTACTTTAAAGAAATGTCCCCCTGTGGTGAGCTGCTGAGGTCTACAGAGAACCAGAGATGGGCGAGAGAAAGAGAAACCTTTCTCTCAATACAAAGTCCTGCTATTATTCATGTGGAGTGTTGAAATACACTCCCCGCAGACCTGGGGTGTATACTCTCGTGGGGACTCAGCTGGAGTCAACTCCATTTTCAGCCTGTTGAAAGAAAGTGGCGTCTTGCAGAGGCAGCGAGCGGTGGCGAGCCTCTGAGGTGACGCTGGCATACAGGTGTTAAACGCTAAACTGCCGGTACCTGTACCTGCCAAACACGCATTCAGATATAAACACACAGTACGAATGTGTGAAGGCATGGGAATTTGAGAACACATCTACAAGTCGCTCACACGAAATCTTTCAATCTTTAATGCTTATGATTTTTTTTAAATTAAATTAAATCTTTGATTGTTATGGGGACACTGGCTTTTTGATGGACACTGGCTGGACAGAAGATATGCGATCCCCTCCCACACCTACTTCAGTCAGATTGCCATCCCACAGCTGTACGTGGAGTGTATGGTATGGTATAGTTTTTCTTTAAAGCCATTACAAATACCTAGTTTGAATAATTAATTTTATTATAACAGATTATTTATCATCAATAGTAGATGATGAATACTGTGTTATGTGCTTTTGATAAATGATTTCCTTACTGTAGTCTGTAATATGGCTTTCTTTGATTTTCTTTGTTCTCTCGCTAGAAATTCTTCCTTGCAAAGTTTACCATTATTATCCTTACATTTTCAGCCTGTAATTCTCATTTAATGTTTATTGTAAGAGCCATAATGACAGTCTTAAGAGTGTTTAATAGTTTAGTTGAAAATGTTTGAAATGCTCCTTTAGGTTGGTTGTTAGTGATGTCACAGCCACTTAAACGTCAGATATGGTTAAGCAGCCTAAGGAGCAACACAGTTTTTTGACAGTTCGTTTGAGATTAAATCTTGTAGTTTTGTTTTTTGCTTTTAAAGTAAAGTTTTTTGAAAAGAGTTACTTTGTCGGAAGATTCATTACCAGTCAAGCTTATTGCCGATGGTGCGCTTAATAGTGGCGGTAAAGAGGATTATTACACACTTTATTCAAACTACAAATTTCACCAAGATCTTATACTATTAAACTTGTATTCAACTGTTTTTTTATATATATATTCAGCTCATTTAGGACATTCCTGCTATTATTTTACTAATTTCTACTATTCAACTTTTTCTACAAATTTTTCCCATGTAAATACATCGTACAACCTTCAAATCCTTCTACTTTTCTCCTTTGTAAAACTCTCTCCTTAACACAAGCATGCACACACACACAAACAGACAGACAAGACAAAAGGCTTTCAAAATAAGAGCCCCTTCAAAATAAAAGACTTTGAAAGCTCTCTCCTAAACAGCACACACACACACACACACACACACACTCAAAGACAAGATAAAAGGCTTTCAAAATAAGAGTCCCTTCAAGAAAAAAGACTTTGTAAAACTCTCATTTACAGACACAAGCACACACAAGGTGGGTACCCACACCGCACTTTCTGCAGGAAATGCAGTTTTCTAGTTTCTTGTTTGTAGACCAATGACCATGACTTTAGGGATATGAAGTAGTTATTCTGAGGGCTTATAGACGAGCCAGAGAGGACAGCTTCTTCAGAACTAAGACGGCATCATATCATGACAAGTATATTGATAAATCCTTCATTCTCCTTGGCCAAGCTTCAACAAACCATTCAGGGTAAGGCCGCATTCCGACATGATATATCTTGTTTGTTTGAACCGCTGGAACTAAGAAGCAGTTTGCCATTTTGCAGAGGGTTATGTCCTGGACAATTTTTTGGCTGGGACCAGTAGTTTACTGGAGTCTCAGCCGGTTGCTTGGCAACTGCTCAGAGCCAGGAAATAGTCTTGAACTCTTTCCTCTCAATAGATGTTTGAAATAAGAGTGTTTTTGTTTGTTTGTTTGTTTGTTTTTTACATCAATCCAGACTAGTTCGTTTGAAACAAGTGATGCTCAATCAGATTATTTATTTTGGAATAAATAAGAGTTAATTCTCTGAAATGGTTTTCTTGATATGCTGTTTTTTTTTTTTTACACACATGCACTTCCCAAACTCATGGACACACACATTAACATCATCCCTCTCTCCTGTCCTTCACACAATTCTCCCATTGGGCCCTGTCATCGCGAAAGGGATGAGAAAGACAGAGAGGTGTGAAAGTGCTGCCTGGACCCTACAATCTTGCCTACTGTTAAATCTTATGTGAGTGTATGTGTGTGTGTTGGATGAATTTTGTCTCCCAGCCTGTCTGCTTACACAAATTGTCTGCCATCTTGTTTATCTGTATGTGCGCGTGCATGCATTTTGACAGAATCCTCGTTTGCCAGGAAAATGTCTCTCCAGAGACCAGCAGCATGCCGCCACTCTTCTCCGAGGTGTCAGAATGTTGTTTCCTCCAAACAAAGTGATGACATCCTGTCTGATTCAGACCGCCCGCATAGATTCACACCGGATAGAGCGGACAGCTCCGGCCTCGTAATTCAAACGGAGAGCTCAAGTAGGCTCAGGAATAAGAATAACCGCCACATTTCGATGATAGTTGGCCACCAAGTCAAGAAAAAATCCAATATTAGTGAGAAAGTCAAGTCTTGTTTGCATGCTTTGTGCACATATACTGTACTTCTCCACATGACAGGATACTATCAGCAGTGATGGCTGACTTGAATAGAAATGTCCTTTCTTGTCAGTCAGCGCTGCAACACTCAGCATGATAAAGCGGCACAAGGTCTTATTTAAGTAGGACCATTAGAAAACCACTAGAGGAGGGAAAATATTGAGATGATGTCAAGGCAGAATTGCTGCCAGTCACCGCAACGAAAAAAAAAGAAATTTTGAAAGCCTCATTTGCAAGCTAATGCACTGACAATCTGCGATGGATGTGTAATTTTGATTCAATCAATGTCAGTCCGTGGCCCCAGCTGATATTAACTGCCTCCGTCTCAAAGACAGGTGTTAATCTTTGGACTCACTGTGAAAAGTTGTAGTCTGACAGCTCCCGGTCATGTCTTCAGACTGATAAATGTTGCATTCGTGTCCACAGGACATGTACATATTTCCATATTGTACTTACAGCAATATTTCAACTTTGGGCAACAATTTAAACTTTTCAGCAGTTTTTCCTCGATGATATGAACAGTGTCGCTGACTGTCAGAATATGTTTGGCACAGAGTTCTGTTATGGGCTGTTGCAGTGATGAAATACTGTATGGTGTACACACCTTGAAACACTAAAGCCATTTCTTTGGGTCGCTTTCTATACTGTGGATTTAAGTTTATATGCCCAGATGGGATATGTGGGTTTGCATTTAGCGGCAGCATTTAGCATTAGCAGTTCACAGACCAACAGGTTTAATATTTAGCATACATGGTCATTTGAAGTAAGTAAAGCGCTGTAAAATGTCGATCTAACCCTGAAATTGACAGGATAGAAAAAATGGATTATACGTTTACCTCTCATTGTTTCAATCTTTAACGATGTCTCTAATGTTTACAGACCAACTTTGGTGTTTAAATGTGGGGGGAAAAAAGATCTTCAGACTTTGTCCTTTGTGCAGAGAAACCTACTATGACTATTTTTTTCACAAAGGAGTTTCTTTGAAGCTTTCTCTTATTAGGCGCAAGATTTATGTGGCAGTGTTAGAGCGTGAAAGTAGACCACGAGAGCGGGTGTGCATATAACCCTGCAGTGTTATATGTGTGGGAGTCTGTGTGAAAGTAGACAACGTTGCCAGGAGACAGGGTTTGTCAGCCTGTGGATAATTAATCATATAGGCTGGAAAGCAGAGATAAGCAGGTAACGGGGCTAGCTAGGCTACCTAGGTTACCTAGCAAAAGTCCAGTGTGTAACATTTAGGAGGATTCAATGGCAGAAATGGAATATAACATGCATTTGTTTTCTTTAGCATATAATCACCTGAAAAACAGAACCATTGTATTTTCGTTACCTTTCGTCACGTCTTTCCGAGTCTGCAATGTCGCACCACCATGTTTCTAGAGTAGCCCAAAATAGATAAACCAAAGCTCTTGAGAGAGTCTGCATCATTCGTGACTTTTACGCCCACCATAGTTTCTACATAACGCTTGGTATTGAGGGTGAGTGGTATTCATGTGGCTACAATTTGCAGCCTTACCACTTGATGTCACTAAATCCTACACACTGGGTCCTTAAAGGTGTAATATGAGGCTTTAAACCAATAAAATAGTCAGTAAAATTGTGTTGTGTTATGCAGTCTACTCAGTTTTGTACATTTATATTAAGTTATTTTGTGAGCAGCCCTTTGAACTCCAAACAATGATAAACAGTGTCGCAGACTATAAATAAATATGTTTTGCATGTGGCAGTACCTGTAATAACTGTGTTGCACCAGTTTGGACCCCAGTATGTCATTCTGAGCTAATACTTAATATCAAAAATCACTTGTGTCACATGTGAACTGCACCATAGGCTTAAAAAGTCTGCATTTGTTGTGGATACACTGATGCAGGTTGATGTGTTTTCCCTGGTTCGTGGATCACTTTTCACAAAGTATGTTTGCTTCTTCAATTATTGATATCCAGAGCCCTGGGAAAGGAACCTTGTGTGCCACTGGTGAATACAAAATTAAGGCAATGTTGGAGTTTAATACGAAATGAAGCTGTGCTAGATAAGTTGAACCAAAGTGAAATATCACCATAATTACTGAAGTCAGCCTTTATCTCCAGAGTTGGGAGCCAGAGGGAGCACATAGACACTGTTTTTCGACAGAAAGATGGTGAAACAATCAAGGATGGCTTTTTTTAGAGAAGCTGGTAAAATCATACGCTCTACTCAAAATGTTACAACACTGCAGATGAATGCTTGAGCCGTTACACAATGTCCTAGCAGAGAATAGTTTTCCCGAGTTGTCACATGGAGAATGACCTTCTCAAGAAAACAAATACACTTCTTGACACATTGAGATGGAGTAAGTGATGGCATCATTCTTGCAATGAATAATACGACTTCCCATGCATTTTCATTATGTCCCTGCTCCATCTGTCTGTCCAGATAGTCGAGCAGCTTGTTGAAGATGAGAGGAACCTGTTGGCTGCTTTAACGCAGTATCTTTGCAACACTTATTTAAGGCTGCTCTAATCAATATTTTTTTATGTCAGCCATAGATCAAATGATATGTGCACTATGACTTTGCAGCTTCCCTCAGCTTTACAGAGCATTTTAGTGTCATTCAGCTCATTTTCTTTGTTTTTATGGCCTATAACTTTATTGTTTTGGTCTCACTGCCATCATCAGTGCTATTTCCAGCAGCACCAGGCAACTGTTTTTACTGCAAGAGCTCTAAAAACTCAGCGAACACTACTTGCTCATCACCAAAGAGCAGACAGACAAACATAGCAGCTAGCTGGTGAACTGAGCAGAGCCTTTAGCAACTAAAAAGCCAGGTATTCACTTGAGAAGGTAGTTAAGACTGAAACAAAGCTAGAAAGTAAGTAAAAACTGAAGGTTACATTTACCATGTGGACACAAAGATGCCTTTTTTCTAATCTGTTCACTTTAATTAATGCACTCACCACCTCTAATATCTGGAAATCTTGAACAAAGTCTGAAGATCGTATGGGTTTTAAACACTTCACCAGGTTAGCCAAACTTTAGTCAAATGGTAAAATTGTCAGTCCATTGTAAACATTCATCCCAATCTGACTTCCTGATTCAACTTACCCTACTGGGTGCGGACGCGGCGCATTGCGCGTGTAACGCGTCAGCGCAAGCAATACACGGCCATTCTAGTCAATGTATCAAACCCACTGGCTTCGCTGTGTTCCGTTTTAGGAGCGTCCCAGAAACCGCTCGGCTCCGTGTTGAATACATGTCTTCTATTTTTGGTGCTTGACGCAAGCAGCACACGTCAATTTACACAGACCACCTCGAACGGGCGGAAGCCATACACAGAAAAAGCAAAGAGAATCCAGTGGATTTTCAAAATAAAATACCCTGTGCAAACTACCGGTCGTAAAAACAGACAAAAGCAAAACTAATGTACTATGTAGCACATTTACACATGTTCTACATGTGTAAATATGCTACATGTTACACATGTTCTACATGTGTAAATATGCTACATGTTTAGAAGAACATACACTGGGAAAATGGGCAAATCTAAGGTAGTAAACAAAGTCTGGCGGGCTAAACGTTCCCGGTGGGGTTTGAGGTTGCGTGCACGACGGACCAAAACCGCGGCACATATGCGACGTGACAGAGACCTGTGCAGTGGGGTTTAGAAGTTAGACTTGTGTTTGGATACAGTTTTCCAGCACGATGAGGGGATTTATACATTTCAGGTGTGCTCAGTTTCAGTTTTACCTCTGAATAAAATGGTTCTGCTGAGGCTACAATCTGTTTGCACTTTCTTCCAATCTGATTGTCTGTGTACAAGTTTTTTATAACCAATAAAGTTGACAGCTAAAATAAGACCTGAGTTGTGATAAAACATAATTATGCTTTAAGGACCTAATTTCTCTATTAGGAGCTCAGATCTTGTCAGTAAGATTACTTATTTAATTACATTTATTAGCACCTACAGGTATATTAATATTTGGTCCATGGATTATTTTATATCTCGAATATACTGAAGCCATTAGATATACAACATATACAAAAGAAGGTTAGAATCTTAAAATTAACTGAAGGAAATACAGAAATGCAATGAAATGCTAATTAATCTTCAATTGCAGAAGAGTTCACTTTGAATTCCTTTTGAGAGCTGACTTTGTGCACCTTGCAAGTCTTAAGCCATAAAAGGAAACCGAGCAAAAAGTACAAACGACAAAAAAAAAAACAGTATGAAAAAGCTTTGCCCTCTTGCTTGTGCATCTTATAGCCAAACAACAACGGGTGTGTCCACCTCAGAGGTGCTACACAATATCCCAAAAAATTAAATTTGAGTCATCCAAAGCTGCTGGAGAAGTGGTAATAAATCAGAGGTGTCACTGCTTTTGAACAAATGTGATCAATAGGTACAGAGATAGGTACGTGATTTGCTTCAGAGTCCAGTGTTAAGGCTCAATAATATCAGCTGTGGTCTCAGGACGCAGAGCACTTGTACCAGGAAATTGGTGTTTCAGAATGCCCTTCAGTAGTGGGCAACAAGCATAACTAAGGCCGTTCTCGACTTTGTTGTTGTACATTTTTGTAAGGTTTAAGACATCATCCTTTTAGTTTGTAGATTTAAAACTAACACAGAGTAATTCATGTTTTTATTTTCTCACTGAATACTTTTCTTCCTCAACACTTCACCAAACAGCTCGACACTCTCTCCTTTGCCTCCTCAAATTAGATTGCTACCCATGTACTCCAGTGGTTATCTCGGCTTTTTCTGATCAAAGGAGACAGAGGAGTGGCCACTTCTACCCAAACACCTGAGTCTGAGGGCACTCTTTGTGCCTTGTGTTCTAAGGCTAATACAGTGTGTGTTTCAGGGCATCTGGATGCAAAAAGACCGCAAGAATTAAGAGGAGGAATTGTTGAACTTATGATACTGTTGAATAGAAGTACTGTATAACAGGGCACAGATCATTCATTTATCATTTATTAAGACAATCCAACACATTCCTAACCCCATCATACGTTGATAATGGGCACAACTTCCAGTCATTTCCTTGAACTCAACAGGCATTTATAAGAGTTAGCATTATGCTACAAATGTCTTCCCTTTACTTAGTGATTTGGAGGAATAAATGTTGCTGGAACACAGTAAGCATGCTGATTTGCTTTCTTGCAAGGAGTTGGATGGGATGTCTTAGTGCTAAGGAAAATTAGCTGGCTACAAGCATTAGCTTCATATTGACAGGGCAGCAGTAACTTGGCGGCGGCAGTAGCTCAGTCCGTAGGAACTTGGCTTGGAAACTAGGCGGTGGCCGACATGGACCAAAGGGTGGAGGGCGGACTGGGAGCCGGAGAGGTGCCTGCATGTCTGGTTGTATTTCAGGTAAAAAAAAGTGAAATACTGCCAGTGGAGGTAGTTTCTGTTCCACCTCCCTGACCACACCACACTGATTTACCATGGTACTAATAAACCTTTGGTCACTTTGTTGGTACCAATGGAATTGGTAAAGGAGTTACATACGGTACTGAAGGTTAGGCTACTGGCCGGTCATCCTCATCACTCGTCAATAGAAGAAGAAAAAGAAAGAACCCTGTAGCATACCACCATCTTTCATAGAAGGTGGTTAGGTTGCACCTGTATTCCATGCAAGGTATCATGAGAGAATAACTTGGATGTGTACTGCAGGGTTAGGGGTAGGGTTAAAACTTATGAAAGAAAGCAGCAGAAAGGTGTGTGGTGCACTGTACAGTATATGGTTGAATGCACAGGGTTGGAATGTGTGCTCCACACCAGGGTTGCAACTATCCATTCTCACCTTATGGCAGTTTTATAGTGTTCAACATGTCAAGGCCTTTGTTCGAAACAGTGCGGCCTCCATCATCCTCAAACAGAATCAATGTACGCCTGAACAAAAGTGCCCTTTATACAATATTCAACGTTAGTGGAACTGCAATATCCACTTTGCTGAAAATGTAAATATGAATGTTTCATTTATTTGAATGTGTAGCTGTGCCATAGTATTCATCCGTGCAGCACTCATTTATATTTAATTCTTATGAATATGAGAATGCACCATAGTCTCTGATGTCAAGTTCAGTGTCATCACTGCTGATGTGTTCTCTGTGTGTGTGTGTGTGTGTGTGTGTGTGTGTGTGTGTGTGTGAGCATCTATTGAGAGCTGAGCTGTTCTCTAGCTCTTTGGTCATCACAGACAGCATTACAGAGAATGGCGAAGACATAAAAATGTTATAAAAGGCTTGTAAAATTGGTCTTCTTTGGAGCTGATATTGTATGTTTCTGTACTTTATGAAACTGTGAACTAATTATTTCATCCTAATATTCTGTAAAAACCACATCCAGTTAAAAGTGTGATCACAGATTTTGAGGTCATCAAGCCACCAGTGTGTAAACTTATGTTGAGCTGACTGCTACTGGCAGAGGTGCCAGTCAGAAGATGTGCTGTATATCTAGGTGTCGTTTGCTACACCACCAGCTGCTCTTTGCTGCCATTGCCACAAATGTCGATTGTCAACAATAGAGAGGGGGCTCGTTTCAGCATTTCTCGGGTCTTTGACCAAACCAATAATCCTGTTTCATGTGAAAATGACAGAAAATTGTGATTGTTTCCTCAGTGAATCATCCCAGTGTCTTTTTGGATGCTATCATTGGGGAATGTTACAGTCGGAAGGCTTTAAATACTGACATATTCAGCAATACACCAGACAGGACATGAGCCAAAGTCTCCGGGATTGAAGCACCCTGGGAGGGCTGCTGCTCCCTGGATGTTTGGAACTCAAACTACTTCCCTTTTCATTTCATTTGTTTTTGAGGTTTAATCTTTTTAAAGAAGATCTCTTAAGTCTCTAAAAAAAAGTAATCAGCTTATCAAATAGAAACTTAATTGTGTACATTATTACATTAAAAATGATGAATGGCTTCAATCTCAGTACAGGAACTGATATGTTTCATCTTCCAGCTGCTTTTTAGATATATAAACCTGACTCAACCATTGACTGTATATAATTAGTGGACAGTGAGTTTCCAGCTCTGTGAAGTGAAGCCAATTTGGAAGTGCCTTTCCTTTGGCCAGCAGGGGACTTCCTCATTGGCAGTAAAAAGAAACTTGACTGTTTTAAGTCCTATGGGGAAACTCTTCTTCTAACTTGATTTAGTGCCTCAGTCAACAGTATCCACACGAGTTTTTGGTGGAACCTTTGCTGAACTTGCAGCTTCATGTTGTTGAAAGTTGGCATTGATTTTCTTGTGTTACTGTAGCCGAGCTGTTTTCAGCATCAGTTCAAATATTGTCGAGAAATTTTGTATTTTACAGTAACTTTCTAAATTAGTAAAATAAACGATAAAGTGAGCTATGCTTTAGGGGGTGGTTACCTTCTCAGTGAGTCTGTCCAGCTCAACATACCAAGCTCATCAAGATCTAACTAGGCAGTACCGATCAAATGTGAATCAAGATTATGTTACTATATTGTTAGTATATATCACACCTCACATCAGAAAAACGTTTGTACGTTTAGCTGTAATATGAGAGAGGTTTTTGAGCAGGCAGGCCGAACAGTCCAAACCAAGCATGGCACACCAGCTTCTGGCTCTGACCACCAGTCAATTCTGGCTCCATTATGGACATTGCCATCTTGTTGGCAATGTCCATAATGCCAAACTGTTTTCAACAGTTGTCCACCAACCAAAGGGCAACGTCACTGTGGCATCTTAGTGGAGGTGTCTTGTAGGATGTCCCATTCAGAGTAACTTTCTCTCCACCTTACTGGACAGCAGCCTCTTTATGGTCATCGGTTAGCACTGTAGAATTTTAATAGTGATGCACGATATAAAAAACTTCAACCGATAACCGATAATTTCCTGCTTCTCATGGCCAATACCGATAAGTTCAACTTTCCAAGCTCCCTTTTTTCTGATAGAAACAGATGAAGAGTGACAGGAATGCAGGGAGAGAGAGACGGGGAATGACATGCAGGAAAGAGCCACAGGCAAGACTCGAACCCCGGGCCCCTGCAGCAAGGACTGAGCCCCCGCACATGGGGCACACCGCCCCAATAAGTTCATATTTTTATGTTTAATATAATCTTTATATAATCTGCAGTTTGTGCAAGATGCAGTGATGAAAAACTGATATTTTAGTCAGTTTGTGCAAGATGCAGTGATGAAAAACTGATATTTTAGTCAACGCATCTGTTTGACTAGGCCTGTTTTGGGGCTACTCGGCCTGCAAACATTTTCCCCAATTTCATTAATTTATCTGATCTTTTTATCGGATAAAATGTACCTATTAGATCGATTAAAAAATGACCTAACTTCCCCCCAAATCAGCCGATATTTAATCAGTCCGATAAATATCATGCATCCCTATTTTTTTATGTTTCTGTGTCTTTACAAATTTGCCCAAACGTAGCATGACAGTTCCATGCAGTTGCTCAGTAACTTCAGCTCATCAAAAGTTTTCGTCATGCTGACTCCAGGAAACTTTTTCTTCCCCGATGTTCTTTGCCTTCTGCCCTCCTTCTCCATCCACCCCTCTTTCTCAGCCACTAGCACAGGCCTGTTTGGTTGGCAGCAGGCAGGAATGTAACCTGAGTGGGCAGAGCAGAGGGAAGGGACAGAGGCCGAGGCAACTCAGAGCTGATCCGAGAACAGCCGCTGCCAAGGTAAACACACAGTGAGAGACATGGGAGCAGTGAATGTAAATATAGAAAGATTACAGTGGTTTGACACGTATCCCTCTCCATCTGATTCACATCCTGGAGCATTAACTATCTCGATGTGCTCTGAGGAGAGCTTCACAGGCTGAAAGAAAAAGAAAAGAAAACAGAAAATCCTTTTAAAAAAATAGTCTTTGAGATATTTTGTAGGTAACATTCATATTTTTATGTATTTTTTAAGATATTCTATTTAAAGGAGTGGTTTTATAAAACAAAAAATGACTAGTCAACTTAGAAATCAAGTTTGAGCTTTGAAAACTGTAACATGCAGGTACATAAACATGCAAACCTGTGAATATCTTAAACACCTGGCTAAAACACTGGCTACAGCCTGACACGAATGGGATTAACATTACAAGAGGAAATGGGGTATAAAATATTCCTCCACTGCTCCTCTGTAATTTCACTGGTCATTCTGGACAGTATTTTAACTACTGAAATATTACAGGATGTGGTCTGTAGTTAGACATGGACATTCTGCAGGACAGAGCCAAAAGAAAAAGTCAAAAGCTTTCCCAAGTAGGTGCGGAAGGAGGTGATGATCACACTCCTTCTCTGATCTTAGATCTTAACACACAGACATGAAACTGAAATTGAAATCATTCAGTGAGTTCCACTACCCAGAGGATATTATTATGTCTGACATAATCCAATCATGAATAAATGTGCATAAATCTACAGAGATCAGAACAAAGACACTTCAGAAGTTGCCTGAGAATCATGACATTTTTAACTTTTGTTCAGTGTAAAAGCAAAAGGAAGTTTTGCCATTGTCACCAAGTGCTTGCTCATAGTGGGAATTGGTCAGTCTCTGTAAATAATATAAAGAATACAGTCTAGACCTCTATATGAAAAGTGAGATAACGCCTGATAAAACTGAATTGAATTGAATGAATCCAGCAGTATTTGTTGTTACATCCTGGGAACATTGCAAACCACAACTGCTAATGGCTAATCCATCATACCAAAAAATGCCGTTTCTAGAATGACCACTTGAGGCTGGCTACAGAACAAGTTCATCTCCATAAGCCCACACACAGCACACACACAGCAGAAATAAACATGTTTACAGCCTGGTACAAAAAACAGTTAAGGTCTCTATATTTGATTTCCCTGTTCATGTTCACAACTGTACTGTTCAAACTATATTAAAACTTAAAGTTATGATTGACAGGTAGGTGCCATTACAGATGGCTTGTTTGATCACCATCCGTCCATCGATGATCCACAACTTTAACGTTTTTAGATTAGCCGGAAACAGAAGAGGCAGGACTACCAACATGGCGGTGGGCAGTGCCTCACATTTGGAGCTTCAAAATAGCTCTTCAGCAACCTGTGGGTGGTGTCACGCATGTGCTGTCCATTCTTTATGCTGTCAGCGGATAAAACCAGTAATGTGTAGTAGCTGACATTGCAACAGCACATTTTGTGAGATTTTACCGCTTCTTGCTTCAGAAAAAAAAAGGAGGATCAGTCAGTTCACTTAAAAACAGTAGGTAATTGCTGCTGTAATTATTACTGGAGTGGTAGTGAAAAATGACCCACATGAGTGTGCCAGGTGGGATTAAAATCACTGACCACTGCAGGTGATGTTAAAATCACCCCCACCTCCCCATGAGAAATAAATCCAGTCTGAATGGGTTTGAAGAGATGAAGTGAACATACAGACGTGACAAAATCATTTCCTTATTAGATTATGCTAATTGTTTTACATGGCACGCAAACACTATCCTGAAGGGACACCTATTTATTTGTGCATTGAAATAAGGGAATCTTCTACAGCAGTCAAGATGTTTATGGATCTATTTTTTTTGCAATTATTTGAGTTTCTTGGTAACTATTATGTCTACACAAGTTAAAACAGGTCAAAACACAAATTGTTGTTCCACCCACATATTATAACACTTCCTAAAAGTTTTATTTTTCCGCCACAGTGAGAAGATGAACTTAAGCGACACAGACTGTAGTTTATTGTATGTATTAGTTTAGTTAGAGGAAAGTATGGAGCATATTTATACACCCGGTTCGATATTCAGATGGTAGAAGTCAATGTGGAGGCTAGTCTTCCACTTGACAAAAAAAAAAAAAAAAAAAACTTTCTTTCTTCTCTGTCTGTTGTTTTTATTCAACGTCTCCTTTATGGAGTGTGACAGCTTCGATCGCCGGGAGACTTTCTGTGTTCTTACTGTATCTGATTGGAGACAACACAAGGCATTTTTCTCGTGCAAACAAGACTCTTGAGGCATCCGCCCACCACTATCAGCAGTTGACAAGGTTAGCGCGTTCAGGCTGATGTAGGGAGCATGCATAGATTACACAGAAAAGTGTCTGTCTGACCTCTCTGACCCCAGAGCCCTTAGAGTCTAATCAGGATTGGTATAGAGAGTGAAAGTTTTAGCCTAACAATATATAAAAGATTTAGTTCAGTCTTGTAGTGTGATATAAATTCATATTCCACCATGAGTTTTAAAGCTGTGGCGCTTTTAAAAGATATATTATTGTTGTGGGGTTAATTATAGTAAGCGTGATACTGCAGCCTTTTCGTGTTAAGGTGTGAAGTGCGAATCATTTTGAACCAGATGTGTTCATATAATGAGTCTTTGTTCACTACAGAACTTACTGTCTTCATCAAAAGCTCGATGCCAAAGTTTTCCATCTGCCGCTGAAGCAGCAGAGCTTACTTTAAAAAGACATCATCCCTTAAACACTTCAAACTGCAACACAGTCCCAGCAGTACAAAGCCAACACAATGAGCCACCGTATGTTCAAATAATAGTATTATTTACTGTCTCAAATGTCTGAAAACAAAATTCATGTTGTGTTTCTTTTCTTTTTTTTTTTTAAGAAATATGATTAGGATCTTTTGCAACTGTCTTTGGGTTCATTTGGGGAAAGCTGTCGGTGGGACCTTTTGTCACTGATACTCTGCTTTGTCATCCTCCTCCTGTCATATTACAGTACAGAACACCTTTTTTCTGTCTCATACCTGCCTGTTTCCCTCTATCTATGACACAGGACTATGATACAGTTGCAGTCTTGACTAATAATCCTCATAATCATTTATTCCGTAGGGAAGCTGATGAGCCTCCAGGGAAGAGAAATTCAGTACACTGCTGGGTGACCAGCTGTCTGATATAAACTAATATCAGTCCTGCATTGCTGTCCTATTTGTTTCCTTGGTTTATGTGTGGTTCTACCTAGTGTTGCACGATACCCACGGTACGCTGCGTGCCAAATCCTAACGGTTCCTACTATACTAGAAATTCTACATGACCGTACTACCGTGGATTACTATATGATTGGCTGTTTGCCTGTTACTGGTTGTCCGGGGATATGGGCACACTGGGTCTGCCCGTCTGTTAGTTGATTGGCTGTTCGTGTGTTTCTGCCGGCAAGAACGAACTCTACGAAGACAGCTCCGCTTCGATAGAAATTAGCTTCAAAACAAACAACAAGCTAAAGTTCTGTCTCGCCCAGACGCGCGGCTTACAGTCACAAATATGAGACAACACACTCACCATGGCAGAAGCACCGGGCCTGAGCGGCGAGTCTGCCACTAATTTTGCTCAAAAAAACAAACAACACGATAAGTATTTATAACTTCAAATACATTGCAGTTCATAAAAATAATAATAATAATAAAAAAAGCAGTATGCAGTATCTCGATAATAGCCGGAACTGTGATACTGTGTCTGGCATAGTATCGTGGTTACTCATTTTGGTATCGTTACAACTCTACTTCTACCATGAGTAAGTAGGCTATGTAGTTAAATTGTCTGGACACTTTTATTTTGAAAATTTACAAGCCGTTTCTGTGTCTGACTTTCAGCCAGCTCAGTAAGCTCTAGAGCGGAGTGCCGCTAGGATGGTTCTGAAACGCTCTGTGGCACTTCTGGTGGACTCCCAATCATTGTCTAGAACAGCCATGATCAGCTCTGGTCACAGCGCAGACGGACCTCGTGCCCAGTCAAATCAAGCTGAACACACACAAACCTGAATCGTGGTAAAGTTAGACAATTACCAAAAGCTTAGCACATAAGGATGAGGGTTTGTTCGTGGTAGGAATTGTTGTGGCAAATGGTGAATCGGTAAAGTAATGCTGTACACCTGTATGAATATGATTGGTGGTTGAGTTGCCAAGTGGCAACAAAGTGATGAATGAGCTGGAAAAGCATGAATAATGGAAGCGGCTAATATTTCCTTAATCAGTGTTGTGTTGATAATAGCCCTCAAATGCATTCTTTGCTTGGAAAACATCAAAGTACTGTAACATGTATATGCATTTTCAGATGTATAAAACATCTATCCACATTTTCCATTTTTACAGATGTCTGTAGTATAGCTTTCTTTTGGTCAGTCTTGCATTGCAGCCAAAAAAAAAAAAAAATAACCCCATGATTTCAGTTGATGTTGTTTTTACTTTGGATAACACCTTGGCTGGTGAGACAATAGCACTTCCTGCTGTTCAGCCATTTGGGGTGAATTTGAGTTTCAGTTGTAATTTTTTTGTTTTAGAATATCTTGCTTCCCAAAGTGTTAATCGTTGAGCTAAAACAGTGTAATCTATTGTTAAAGCCGTGGTGCTGGAAGGAGTGGGCTTATGTGTGATGGGCAGATGGACGCTCGGACAAGGCAGGTGGGGTGCTAGACGGACAGACTGGAGGGAGGGCCCCGCGCTGCGGCCCACGTTGCCTTGTCACAGTCCCTTATGGGATAAGATGCCATCTTTTTTCCCTTGCCCTCCATTAGCCATGTTTCACCCACGTGTAAACAGGCTTGTGCACATACAAACACACGAGCTCATGGTTTAGGTGAGAAAAGAGAAAAAGGCAATCACTGCCATCTGTTGTGTATACTTAAGGATTTCCCTGCTCCTGCATGACCGAAGTTTCCAGGAGGAGGAGGCGGAGAAAGAAACTTCTTTATGCTCACCCTCCCCTCCATTTTTTTTCCTCTTCTCTTTCTGTCTTTTATGGTGAGTGGTGTGCCAGGGTTAAGGTTTACATACCCAATGGGACCACCTGTGCTAAAAATGCCTGTATTTGTAACACTGAGTCGGGACTCCGCGGCAGCTTTAGTACAAAAAAAAGCAACTACAAAAGCAGTGCTGACAATAATTCTGGGCTTAGTACTAATGCAAAAAAACAGCTTTTGCGCTGAGAGGACTCAGTGCTGCCTCGTGTGCAGCTCCCGGTGTGATGAATATTGAGGAACAGGCACTCTGCTTTGGCGAGCCTGTCATATTACCTCTGAATGTCATGATATTAAAGAAGAGTGCAGGAACAATATAGCAGACAAGCTTGACTGTGTGTGTGTGTGTGTGTGTGAAGAATTGGAAAAATGCTGAGTTGGCTTCCTGCAGAGGTGTGTTCAGGGGACACAAACACATCAGAAGACACAAAGGAAGTAGTTCAAGCAATTCATAGTGTGTGTGTGTGTGTGTGTGTGAGTTCATTCAGTTAAATGTGGTAGGGCTGCAGGCAAGGCCATCCATCAGAACAAGGTAGAGGCAGGTAACTCCCACAACACTTGTTTCTTTCTGTTTCCTCTCATCGTTCATAACACTATTATACACACTATTATCTCTCTATTGAACTCACCATCAAAACATCTATCTAATGGTGATGAAGGCAACGGGTAAAAAGAAGGGAATTAAAAACGTGTGCGTGGAATCACCGTTTTCAGTTTTACCTCACAAATTATGATTAGCTTTAAAGCTGCTTTAAAGGTCCAGTGTGGAATTTTTAGGAATATTTATTGGCAGTAATGGAATATAATATTCAGTAGTATATTTTCATTAGACTCCACCATTTTCTACAGTAGCCTAGAACAGACAAAACAAATAATATGTAGCTTTTAATAGAGTTTTTCTTACATGCTTGGAAGGAGAGGCTGAGGTGTTGGAGAGTATGTGTTTGGTCGCAATTTGGTGTTACAAAATCCTACACACTAGACTTTTTAATCTATATATATTTTTTAAAATAAATTTAGCATCAGATGATGATGTGTAACGCCAATGTAGTCACACATGCCTTTAAAGCAACATGTTGTACGGTATATTTTTTTTTGCAATTTTTAGTGTTACACCACTGAGGTAAATATGGACAGCTGAACACATATATTTGTTATGATTTTCTTACTCATGCACCATAGTGCTTTTGGTGGAATCACAAGTATTGTTTAGAACAGCCGTGACCACTGCTCAGAGGTAGAGCAGGTCGTCCACTAATCAGATGATTGGCGGTTCGATCCCCAGTTCCTCCAGTCTGCATGTTGAAGAGTAAGATACTGAACCCCAAATTGCTCCTGAAGGCTGCGGCATCGGTGTGTGAATGTGTATGAATGGTTAGCTCCTAAACCTGATGAGCAGATGGCACCTTGCATGGCAGCCAATGCCATCAGTGTATGAATGTGTGTGAATGGGTGAATGAGATATGTGTAAAAGCACTTTGAGTGGTTGGAAGATGCTGTATAACTACAGTCCATTTCATATTTACTGCAGCCAAGTAATCCAGTTGGATTAACCCATGCAGGGCCGGTATTAGCTATGGGCAATGTGGGCGACCACCCATGGTGCACTCTCTGTGAGGGGGTACGAGCGCCCGAAAAAGAAAAAAAACCTCGCCAATTTTCTATAGCGGGCGGGGGATAGACTGATCCCAGGCGTCTAATCTACAAGATCTTACTACGTGAGGGCGCACCAAGTTATCAAGCTCATCGAATCAGTGCAAATGTAGCCAGAACTGGCGCTAAACCCATTACGCCATAGACCATTATGCAGGCAGCACGTCATGAGAACTATTTCCAGTTGAGTATATGGCAGCCCTCAGTCTATCAACATGGAGTACAGGTGAGAGCAGAAGCCCCACCTCACACAAGTTAGCATTCAAAAAGAAAACAGAGCATTGGTATGTATGACATTTCTGCTGTTTACACAGTAAGAGCACAGGAGCTCCACATTCTGAATGTTAGTAACATCAGCATGAATGAACTACCTGTTGTACTGCCTGCCTTCACTGATATCAAAGTGTGTCATGGCAGTGTGAGATGTTATTGATGAGCTGCAGGGGATGATGAAAAGAGATTCTGCACACTGGTTGGTGTAACAACATGACGCAATCTCCTTCCAAAGCCATGAGTCTGACATTCCATCAGCTATCATCGAGTCCCGAACACAGAACGCCATCATTAGCAGAAGTCTTAAAATGACTTCAGTATGTTCAGTATGAGCCCATACCATAGTGTCTGTAATTCTGCCTTCATCTCAGACCAGTATTCATTTTACAACAGAAGACTGCAGGCTGTGGAATATAATTTATTATACATTTGGTGCTTCTTTAAAAAAATTTTTTTTTTTGATCAAACAGCATGTATTAATTCAATTGAGTTATTTATTTCGATTCATTTTCAGTTATTCCTTTTTGCTCTGTATTTTGTTTGGAACGTTTTATGCCAGCTGTAGACCAACAACTCATCTGTGCACCTGAATTCTAATGATGTATAATTCAGTGTTTCACTCTGAACACAGGAACTCCTGACACTTGCTTTACTGAGCAATTAAACTGTAGATTATGGTTTTTGTTTTTGTTTGTTTGGGGTTTTTTTTTAGCTTTAATCATATCTGTCTGCTGTTCATAATATAATTTTAACATTTCTGAAACACTGTATTAAAACTGAATTAAAACAACTATACTGCAATTTAGTTCACCCTGCTGCTTAGATTGGGTCTCAACCTTGTTTGTGAATTCACATCTCCCAGACCAGATCCTATAGAAAGTTGCTTTGTAGACACCATAGACAGTATAAAGAATGGATGTTGTGACATCATCTACAGGTTTCTGAAAGAGCTGCTTAGTGTGGTGGCTCTGCCTGTGCCGCCTCCTGGCTAATCTAAAAATCTGCAAAGATATGGATCATCGGTGGACCTGAGACAGGCCAAATGGAGCCTGGGTGCTCAAACACACCACCTACCTATCAATCAGAGCAACTACACAGTTAATTCTGCATAACATTAAGCCTTAATATAATTTGAACAGGTTTGTCCATATTTTATTCCCAATAGAACATAAACAACATATCACGTGCTACACAATGGTGAACATCGCTCTGTCCCAACTTTTTTGAGATGTGTTGCTGCCATCGATTTCAAAATGAGCTAATATTTTCCATTAAATGATAAAATGTTTTAGTTTCAACACATGATATGTTGTTTATGTTCTATTGGGAATAAAATATGGGTTTGTAAAATTTGCAAATCATTGCATTTTGTTTTTATTTACATTTTACACAACGTCCCAACTTCATTGGAATTGGGGTTGTATGACATTTTAACATGGGGGCTTATGGATATTGACTCATTCTGTAGCCAGTCTCAAGTGGCCATTTTTGGCACTTCTGTTTTTACTTCATAGCCATGGAGCTCTTTGACTGACATGTGATCTCTGGGAAATGTAGTGCGGGAACATTACAGTAATGACTGTTGTAGCACCAAAAATGAAACATTAAAAAAAAATAAAAAAAAAAAAAAAAACTAGGGAATTATCAATTATAATGTATGAAACAGAGTCCATAACACCATCCCAGTGCAGGCACTGCCGTTCTAAGTTTATCGACTGGCATCATAGATTTCTCTGTAACCCATGGAGAAGGAGCACATATTCTTTCATGCCCAAGTTAAAACATAAAAACACTCAGACAACAAATGCGACACACTGCTGAGCCGTCCGGATCTCAATTATCTCCCTTAATTCACAGCACTAATTTCACAGCAGAACAGCAGAAATGTTCTGTATAATAGCGCCGTTTTAATGCAGCACCATAGATTGATAGCATTGATTTTTCTCCAAGTGATTTTCCACCCTGTTTCTGGATCCTTGGCAGGAATTTTCTTTCCTCAAAGACAAGGTTGCCAGGGAAACAGCCCCAGGTTAAGATGACTTTAAAACTCTAGTTTGATTTCTTTGGTTTAATTCCACTAGTGTGTGTGTGTGTGCTTTTTGTATATGAATATATGTCTTATTTGCAAGTTGTTAGTATTTGTGTGCGCCTGGGTTTGTATTCCTCACTCACTGTGTGTTTACGTCTATATCTACATTTATATGTACGGGCAAATGCTTATATTTCCTCTTGAATTTTAATTTGTTTTGAATTTCTGGGTTCAGGCAGTGGCAGTATATAATTAATGCATCACTACTAGCATCCTTTATAGTAAATAAAGTCAATAGTTCCAGCAGTCGAATCTGCAGCCTGGAGGAAGTTCTAATGCGGCAAAAGGCAGAATTGTATTAGCATGTGCAAATAGGTTGCTTTACCAGACCCGTTGGCAGAGTGTGCTCAAGTGTGTGTGTGTGTGTGTGTGTGTGTGTACATACGTGTGCGCCAATAAGTGTGAAAAATAGTAAGCATGCACTCGACTTTTCATCAGTGTGTGTTTTCTTACAGCGTCTGCCTAAGTGTGTTTGCGAGAGTGAAAGGGATAGGAATAAGAAGAGCGAGATGCACTTGCCCGCCCTCCCTCCAAACAAACACACACAGGGAGTGAGACAATCATTTTACATTGTACCCACCTCAATGCGAAATCACAGCGCTCAAAACAAGTCTCACAAGTCTTACAATAGACCTAAGTGCAGGGGGGGGGATGAGGGGGACATCAAAAGAAGAGGAGAAAAAATTGTTAGGACTCTCTTTCATTACACCGTTTTCATACCAAAAACCTATGATGTTTGCAGTGTGATTACATGCTGTAGAATATGAATCTAACTGCGTGTGTGTGTGGATGTGTGATATGTGTCTGTTTTTAGACGAGGTAATTAGAGGTAATTACAATGCGACCGTATCCACCGCCAGCTCTGCCTCGCTCTGTTCTAGCAGCTTTAAGCATGGGTGGCAAGAGATGCTCTTTTACATCTTTTATAAGGTATCTCTTCGTGGTTATGACAGGCCACATCACGCTGACCCTTAGAGAGAGAGGGAGAGAGAGGGAGTTGAATTGCCGCCGGGCAGAAAAAAAAAAAAACGAAGGGGAATTGGGGGGGGGGCAGACAGAGAGATATAAGGGAACTCTTGCAATTTACAGTATCTGTCTACCATCATTTTGTGTGACTTGTAGCTCCTTTCAAGGGGGCAATTACATTCCTACATACATTATGTCCACCCTTACTGCACCAAGAGGACCTCCCTTGATTAAGGACATGAGGACCAAGTATGTTGGTCACCGTGCAATTTCAAAGTCATGTCCCATGAGTCTTACCACAACCGGTGATAGGGTGATATTTACTGCGAGAGGATGCACAAGGGGAAACGATGAATGCTTCAACATATTTCAAATTTTTATGAGGAAGGAAATGCATTCAATGTTGAGCCTCAAGGATACGCGCTATCCTGTGCTCTTGTAAGAAGCATTAGTTCATTCAGGGGACCTTGGTGCTCAATTCAATAGGATAAAGACACCAAATACATCGATAAAAGTTACTGTTAGTTTAGAAGTTATTAAAGTTCGGGTGAAGGCAATTCAGAGATTTCTTTCAAAATACGAAATATGTTGAAAATACTTGATGAGGTGACAAGACTTTGGATGATATATTACTGAAATGTGGAGTAAAAAGTTTTTCACCAGTTTTCAGTCCAGGATTTTTTGGGCGGTCCTAAAGGGTGGCTCGACACGTTGAGGCCACCTGAGCATATCCCTGCACCCCTAGCAGAGAGATAGAGATTAATTTATCTTGCTCACAAGTCCAACAACACAAGACATAGCAGTCAGTTAATATTACTTTACAGCAAAAAGCCCAACTCAGTGTCTGTCTATCAGACTTTTATTTCACCAAGCTCGACTAAAAATCAGTCCCAGATGAACTCTTTTTCGGAAGCTTCTTGTTGGGTGATGCTCTACTTTTCTCTTCTAGGCTTCCTTCATTAACATCCTCTTCAGTTTCTTCACCTCAGTCATTATATCCATGCATCCGCTTTTCCCGGCTCCGGTTCTGGCATGACACAGCTCAGCTACCCATTTCCTGGTGGTCCTGTGGTAGTAGGCCAGCTGACATACTGAGCTAACATTAGCTAACAGTAGCTATAGTTTGCAGCCATCTACTTTACTGTCAATCGTGAAACTCTGTAAATCACAGAGAGCTGTGGAGCAGCCCGTGGACTTGAGAGCCATAAAATATGATCCAGATTCACCAAAATCTGTGAAAATTTCGTTGTGCAGTAAACCGGGCGATTGTACCTAGAGCATAAATTACAAAGTAAAGAAAATCTGTTATCTCACAGTAGAAAAGTTACATAATGTTGCTTTAAAAGCACATAGACTCAGGTGAAAACCCCTCCTGTGTATCTACTCTGCCCGTCTTGGTTGGCCCTACATTACTGATTTTACTGATTTGCACATAATATTGTTTTATTTATGTAAGTAGTTTAATAAATCATTTTTACTTTTGGTGAAAAACCTCATGTTCTTCCTCATGGGCCAGTTCATGACCGTACATAAAACAGGATAAAGTGCCCTCTAGGGTGCCATTCCAGAGGAGAAAACACAATGCTGCACCATAAAATCAGCTCTGCATGAGAGAAAGAGGTCTGCAACTGTTTCACCATAAATGCATCACAACTTGCTTTTTTATTTTTTTTCCACCCCTGCCTCTCAGAAAGGCTGACACTGATCATAGAGTCAGAATATTTTTTAAAGTAAACTTTTAAACTGATTTTAATGTAAGAAGGAAATACATACAGTTTCCATGTCAGTTGCCCGAGCGGCCAGGAGGCAAATTGACAAGAGAACACTACACTACACAAAAATCCAACACTGAACCCATAATAATAGCAATCCAAACTCAGTCCAACAAACCAATAATCCCCAACTCCAATTCTTCACAGCTCTCAACAGCTGAACAATCTGACTTCCTTTTATACAAATCTTATTAGTTACATGACTAACTAGACCAAACCATTAACTGGTGTTCTTATACATTTACATATATAATAATAAACCATAAATATTTACAAAAATGACCAAATAAAATATATACAGTATGAACACCTATTTACAAACCCATATAATCCACACCCAAAAATATACATATAGATATTAACATAATTAGCCAAATGCTTTCTACTTGCTCTCACTATATTTATACTGTCACATCCCCATGGACCTCTTTTGGCGTGACAACAGAGGACAGAGCAGCAGGTTGTCCGGCTTCCCCCTGCTGGGTATCTCTGCCTTTGCCAGCAACATACACACATGCATATTATGCACACAATTATCAATAAACATATCCCATGCTTATTTAGCCTCTATCAGCAAATATATATTTAACATGTGTGTTCAATTAGAAGTGTTCATATATCAGTCTGTAAATATATATGAGGTTAGCCGGTAAGCCCATTGTTACATTGCACAAGTGATAAAATTAATTTTTATTGTTACATTAGACAAAATAATATAGTGCAGAGTCAGTGTCAAAGAACAAAAAAGCAACAAGGGAAGTACAAGGAGCATCATAATAAGTCATGAGGGCTTTTATGATGGAGTTCAAAGAGTCATATATGGTCTAAAGCGATATAGACATGAAAGAGTTCAGCATACTGTTTCTACTCTAATTCAGAATGCCAGGTAACTCCCAGCACGCACTCACTACAGCTCTTTTTGTCTGAATCTCTTCTTGTGGAGGAAAAACTTGTATGCTAGGATGAAATGCTTTTTCTAGCCCGGAGCGTATCTTTATACTTCTGAACCACTCGTAAAGAAATACTGTAAACAGTGCTGCATTTGAAATGGGTTTGCTGAATAAATAATACATTACAAACATCAGTGTTCATATGTAATGAACTGCTGAAGTTTCGAACAACTCGTTTGAAGAGCCTCTATCTTATATTTTTCCCTTCTAACCCAAATCTAACACTGAATGATTTATCCATTTCATCCACTGATGGTGAGAGGACTCAGAAAGACTTAGAGGGTCTTGTTATTTCTTATTATTTTTATGTTATTTTGATGCCTGCTGTTCTCTGATGCACCTTTGAATGGCCTTGGGGGTGCCAAACACAGAAAAAGAGACTACTTCAGCACTCATCTGGTAAATGAAATTGGTTATTTATCTGGAAGTGCAAGACCCTAAAATGATGAAACATCATATAACAGATACTACAATAAATAAATGATAGTGTAAGGGAACAATGCAGTGTGGAGGCAGAGGCAGCAAGTTGACAAATCATATTGGAGGGCACTGATGAATGTCCCACTTTGTTATTTTGGTATTTGGATTTGGTCATAGAAACACCTAAACCTTGTCAAATGTGTGTGTACATGCACCCCTCCCTACTCTGTGTATCTCGTCCTAACTTCTGGCTCCAGCACGGTAGGGTGGAGTCACCGAAAAGACAGAAAAAGAGTGGGTTTGACTTCAAAAACGGGATGAAAAGGAGAGGCTTGCCTATGATTGATGTCCTTTAAACACTTGGGAAACATCTCTACAGATCGGCACAGCTATTTAAGCCAATTATTCCCATTTGATGATAACTGAACGGCAAAACGATCAAGACTGTCGGTTACCTTGATTATTTTCACTCATTACTCTGTGATAAATGTTCTAATAAATCCACAGCGTCGAGACAATGTAACATTAAAGCGGTTAAAGTCTGTTGCACAGCTGTGGAATAGATGCACTACAATAAACAACAAGATGTTCTCGGAGACGTGCTATGTGCTTATACAAAGGTTTATCTTAGAAATGTGGATGTAATTACTTTTGATGATGAATATAAATTTAGTAATAAGATGTGAGGCTCTGGCGTTGTTAGGCAGAGTTGTTGCTAGGCAGGATGGCAGGCAGAGTTAAGGGGATTGACTTTTACATCAGTATAGCTGTAGAGTTATATTATGCAGTTAACTTCTGACAAACGACTCGTTATGAAACTGCTCGATTTTCAGTTAACCAAATAATATTCAAATTGATTATGTAGTTACAGCATATTGTATGTGGTGATTTATATTTATTACATATTTTACAACAGTTTTGAACATTTAATCTACAAATTATCAGCAGTGGCTTTCACTGGACAGCAACAATATAATATATACTGTATGGGCTTTTTCCAGCTCTTGACTGAAGCTATATGATGTTATCACTCCATATTTTTTTATGCCAACACCATTTCATCATCAGAATGTCTTCTGAATACTCATTTCTGTAAAGTCTGAAGTATATCTATGACATCTTTGGTATCTGGAATTTAGTAGTTTTGGCTGCACAGCCTGAGTTTGTTAAACCATAAAACCTCACATATATAAATGATAAATGATAAATTACCACGGCTTGGATTTTATTTATAGCACTATTTTTTTAAAGGCCCCAGGTGTCAAGTTTTAGGGGAATCTATTGGCAAAATATGACAGAAATGAAGTATAATATTCACAAGTATGTTTCCATCAGTGTATAATCACCCCAAAAATATGAATAGTTGTCTTTTTGTTTCCTTAGAATAAGTATTTTATATACATACAGTATGTATATGTCTGCCATATTGAACTGCTATGTTTCTACAGTAGCTGCTTGGAAGGAGATGATGAATACAGTTGGTTGGTATCTGCAACCGCACTGCAAAATGCCACTAAATCAAGCAGTTAAACTCCTTTATTAGAGAATATTCCATGACGATAACAACAGTAATGTGGAGCTGATTCCCCATAAAAGTTTGTCGATCGACTAAACAGAACAGAACAACAGAACTAACTGAACCTCAAAAGCTAACTTCAAAGTAGAAAGATTCCAAAACTCAATCATAAAACAGCCTTTGGAGGATTTCCATGAGAACTTTGTGTGAACAGTGGGCTTCCTGATGGTTCAACAGACACAGAAGCATCCTAAGTGCGATGTTGTCATTGCTCATGTCGTCCATCCACTGAAGGTAGAAACGCTTCTGCAACAACCCTCTGAAAAGAGGCTTCTCAAAGAGATCGCCTGTCCTTAGATTATTTATTTATCACACTAAAGTATCCTTTATGAATTCACGTTGAATAATTAACAACGATGAATATCATTTGTCTTCATCTGGGAAACTCTCAGAGGGTTGCGAATGTAAACATTAAACCACATAAAAGTGCCTGTGGCAGGCCAGTCAAAGACAAAGGGAATAGCAAATCTCTTAATGTTTAACTAAGAGATGCTACATGGACAGTTTTTAAATATGCCACTGTGAGATTAGTTGTAATGGCATCTTGACACTGTAAAAAACAATAAACCTCAACAGTTGCTGTAAGTCAACACTTTGTAGAAGGTTTGCTTGCCCCAGTTTGGACGCTGGCAGAGAGGATGTTTCCAAAGGTGTCACGTGTGGTTCAGCGATTTGGAAGAACACAGCTGGTTTCTCCAGTGGTAGACACTGTGTTCCTCCAGTTGGCTACAAAGCACTTTTTACTGCCCTCTTGTAACTTCCTGAACATAAGTGGGCAGATGTAACTCTGTGATCCTCTTCTTTATGTCAGGCTTTTAAGAGGACACAAAACCGGTGCCTCTGCTGCAGAGCATTAGGCTATTTCCCAGGTAACCAAAAACACTGTCTCCCAGCAGCAGGCTAAATCTGGCACGGCCGGTAGCCAGAATCATAGCTGACTCCTGATGAATGATGCGGCAGAACAGGCCCAGACACACTGGTCCAGTGGCTGAAAGGTAGCTGGAGGTCAACTAACTGCAGCTGATTCACAACTCTATTCAGCCCACGTCTGCACCTTGAGGACCTCGCCAAATCTAGCAAATCCACCTGTGGGCCTGCCAGTTTGTGCAGTTCAGACATTAATGTTTCATTTTATTAAATTTAATGTGGATTTGCAGTCTTATTAATTTGGATGTTCCCTTTTGATTAACAGTCTTACACCCTTACACAAATACCAGTCACAATAATCTTAGTAATCTATGTTAAAGTCAGACCACGTAACTTATCTGAGCAGGAACAGCTCGGCTGCCACATGGGAAAATTACAGGATGCTGGCACATTTAATTCTGTTGATATCTTAGTGGTAAAGGGCAAAGCATTACTAAACGTGTTACAGTGTTTTCATCACAAACTGAGACAAAGAAGAAAGTAAGCGTGTCTTCAAGCAAGGTGACTTTACTTTTTGTTTACTGTGATGTGTCACCGGTTTGGCTGATCAGAACAGAAAACGTCTGAACCCACTGATGTGTGATAAAACGATCTCACTAACAGTTGGTGTTGTTGCATCAGAAGCCCACTTTTAGCTTTTATGGCTTTATTTGGAGACTGACAGCCAACATTGACAAGAAACTAGGGGGCAGAGGTTGGGCTGCTGCATTAGGATGGGGCACTTGTTGAACCAGCTGAACTAGTGGGGCACCCCAGTAATGGTAATTTAAATAGTTATATATATGTATATATACATTTAGTCAACTAAAATGTGTGTCATGCATTACGTCCTGACCTGGCACCTTTTGTGCTATATCTTGCTGAAACTAGTAAAAGTAGAAATAGTAGATAGTAGAAGTAGTTGTGGCCAGTCCCGAGTGTTTTCCAGTCTAGGCTAGCTATGGATTTAAAAATATATATATATTATAAATGATCTATTAAATAGATAACATTACCAATACTTCAGCTAAATAAAACTGTACCAATAGTTTGCTCTGTAGCAGTTACTATCAATAGTAGGACACAGAATCACAGCCACAATCAGTAATAAGAGAAAAACTTCAAACCCACATTCAACTGCAACTTCAACATTGTAACCAATGCACAGCAGAAGTGAAGTTATAGTTGACTGTAGCAGGCACAACAGAAGTTAGGATGGGTGGGTTGCATTAATGTTATTGCTTAGAAATCAGATTTTTGTTTTTTTATGAATGTTACATTTCAAAAATAAATACACAGCTTTGCTTTAACTATGTTTTAGTGTGGACCCAAATTACCCAGGCAAGTATAAATGGCGATTTGATACAATACTGACATGAGACTGCTAAAGTGGTGAGTCTTAAGAGGACACACACACAGCTGGTATAACACATTGGGACAGGATAACAGGAGCCTCTCCTCCTAATTAATTCCCATTTTCATCCCGGATCTGATTGCGGTGAAAAGAGGGATGCGAGAAAGGCCGCCCTCTTCAAAACGCCTAATGAGCTTAATCGACCACACTCTACAATCTCATTTAAGCCTGTCTACTTGCCCATGAATTAAACTATTACAAAAACCTGCTTGAACTTAACTGGCAGCTGCTTAATCACAGCAAATCACTGTAATCCTGCATGTCAGAGAGAGCCTGCAGAGGAGGGATGCTGTGTTGGTCCGTGTGTGATGGTGTGTCTGGGCTGATACAAATATATGTTTACATGTACCATGTGTGCTGTATATTTAATATGTGTGTGTGTGTCTGTGTGTGTTCAGAGTATGCTACCAGTTCCTTTCAACTACATAACTGGAGAGTAAGGGCAAGGTATCAGAACTCTTGTCACATCCTCATTTTCCTGTTTTCCCCTCTGGGGTTACAGTGTTTATTGTCTGTTTGTGGGCCCCGGTGCTCACCGTCCCCCTTCCCCCATCTCCCCTCCACATCGCCTTTTGATGCCCCCCAGCAAGCTTTGTTTCAACAGAGCCTGTTAGCTGATCGTTCAATTTTCTGCTCTCCTCCTCACCCCCTCTCCTCTTCATCTCCTCATCTCCTCTCCTCGTCTGTCTCAGCTCGTGTTTTGGTTCTTCCTTGCAGCTGCGGAGCATGGAGAGATAAATGAATGAGGGTGACTGCAGGTGTGATCGGGATAAAGGATAAATATTGAACCCTTTCCTGTTTGTTGCTGCCCTCTTTCTACTTGACTTATTGTCAGTGATTCACTCACCGCCTACATTATTTGTTTCTCCTATTTTTTTTTTTTCATATTGCACTCATGTCACATGTTTTGTCTCCATGGCATGGATAGTGTGAGCAGTTCATCTAAAAAAAAAACAACCATTAGAACATCAAGAGGCACGTTTGACATTTTTATGAATGTTTTATGTACAAAAATAGAAGCACTAGGTAGTTAGCAGCAGAGGTGAAGTCCCTGGTGGCTTAACAGAAAAAAAGAAAGTCAAACTCAAAGATAAAAGTCACATTTCTGGACAGAATAATTTGCAAATGATTTGTGGGAAGTGTAGTGATGGCACTCTCACAAGAAAGAATAAAAAAATACAGATGAGCACTTAGAATTCCTCAAATAATCGGCCATGCATACTTAGTGCCGACATAGCTTACATACATGGACAGACAGACAGATGTAAGACTGCAGCCGGAACTAATCCTCATCAGCTGATTGACACTCGCTATTATCTGAGATCATTCGCCCTCTCATAACTAGAGCTGTAATGATTAAGTTGTTTGATTGATCGACAGGACAAATTGCATTTTTCAAGTGAAAAACATGCTCTGGCTTCAGCTTCTCAAGTGAGTTTCTTTTCTTTGTTGTATTTCACTGTTTAAAACATTGACGTCGTGTCTGTGACCCATAGGTTTCTAAAGAGCCATTATGAAGCTCATACACATCGACTTTTCACGTCATCAGTGACAGTTATTGACGTAGTTGATATCAGTCTCAAAATATTGTGCTATTGCTAGCAAAATATGGAGAAATACTATGGCGACATTATGCGACCTGTTTGCATCACCCAAAGTATAATGGGAGGAACATTTTTCTCCCATATGGAATCAGAAAAGTAAAATCACATGAGGTTTTGCTTTTAGTTTTACATGACCAACACATTTTTTGACACTAACAAGGTCTAGAGAGTCTCATCAGCATGTTTCCCTGAAACTCTGACACTTTCCTCTTCACATACAGATATTTGTTGGGTGTTGAAAACCTTCAGACATACAGGACAAACATGTATGTATAGTACCACACTTGCTAACTTAACCCATTTTTGACTAAAGTATCCTGAAAATTACATTATTTGGAATATGTTCTTAAAGACATGTCATGAATATGACCTAAATGTGTAAAAAAAAAGGAGGATAAACATCAGGAAAAAACAGCAGAGGACTATAAGGATTAAGTGTGCAGTGCCTTTATTAGTTTTGAAATGTTTGGAATTATCATTGAGCTCCAGGTTATTTGTAATGTCATCATGTTCCAATAAAAAAGCATTTTTTTTCAGTATCTGTGTAGTCAGTTTGCCGAGCATTAAGACAGCATAAAACAACAAGTGTTAACAGTTGAACTGCTCAATCCCCTGAACACAATCACAATTCCACTGCGGCAAAAGAAACAAGTGAATAAACTGACATTACTGATGTGCGAGAAGAAGGGAGAGCGAGCATAACCGGAGCATGAGCATCGGATTAAGGCTCCCCATGTGCTCTATTTCCTTATGTTGTCTTTGTGAAGAGCTATCATTAGGGAGCTCAGGAGAATCTAAGTCTAATTAGGCTGTTTAGTATGGAGCCGGGAGGACAAGGGCTAGACTCCGAGTCCAAGTCTGCCGCTGCCTCTGAAACCCCCCGAGAGACACTTTTAATGAGCTGCAGGCTGTGTGTTTACTACGAGATCTCTCTCCCTCCATCTTCCGCTCTCTCACTCATTCCTCTCACCTGCTCTGTCTTTCCCTCAAGCTCTCACACACACACACAAATGTGTGTGCGACGCTCGGAAAGACACACATATATGCAAAAGAACACAATTCATAGACGAGAGATATCTGCAGGCTTTAAACACAATAAAAGCAACACCTGCACAATATAATGTCATCGGAACCTCAGTGAAGCTCTATAATCAGTTTCTATTGAGACCCAACAACAAAAACTGCAGTTTGAAAAAAAAAGAGCAGAGTTGATTCCACACCTCTCTGACAGTCACAACAAAAATTGAAGATTATAAGCTTCCAGCACTGCTATTTAATTGCGTTACACTGTACAGATGTTGCTTTTATTGCATCCCTCCTCTCTGTCTATGTAGATACTTTATGCGTTAACACAGCTCTCATTTTATTTCATTTCTCCCTCAACACACCAACAGATACACACATATACACACACACCCTTCAGGCTTCCCTTCCCCACGCACCACTGAACCCACTCAGTCCACTTTTCATTGGACTTTAATTTCCAGCAGTGATCGACCACATTTCAACACCGCACCGCTGCTTCTTTCTATTTTATAAGCGTGCGAAAAAAGTCAACCAGGCTCTGAAGCGGCAAGTGGGGAAAACTAATCAACTCTGCATTAATTAATGATAGTGGAAGGGCTTTTTAGTGACTCTGGTTTTGGGGAGAGTGTTTTAAAGGAGAGTGGAGATAAGATTCTTGAGAATAGTGGACTCTCCGGAGAAAAATCACACAGAGGCGGTGTTGAAGTGGAGTCGGTTTGGCCTTGGTGTTGGAGAGGATGCTTAATGATTTATGGTGGTATACTTTGGTTTACTTCTGCAGGTTCACTTCTGTGGATATGTTGATGTTGTTGCACAGTTGGGCATTGGTTCACGAGGGGGATCTTAATGCATGAGAAGAGGAAAATTGAGAACTAAGTAGCCAGGTTTGAAGGCAATTTAGAAGGCAAAACACTTCACACTTCACTTCCTATGAGACTCAGGATTTCTCTAACAAGTGTTCAGTAAACCATGGATGTATTATAGAACCTTGGTATGGCCCTGCCTTGCTTCCGATTTTACCCGCTGGCCACTAACTTCCTCTGTAGACCACCATTATAGACGAAATGTCTGTAAAACTGTTGACAGGACCCCTCAGTGTGCAAACAAGGTCAATTATTACTCCTTTTGTTGTGAATTTCTGATCCATAAAAGCTTAATACTCGATTTGACGTGTAGGATGTCATTACAATGTGAAGACAATGCGCCTATCAGGAACTCATGGGTGTGGCCTGTGGGAGAAACGCTACTGTACGTATTCAGTGGGCTGCATAATTAGGAAGTAAACATGAAGCGAAAGAAGACTTTTCTGGCATGTACGCCAGGAGAGCAATTCTCATTGGACTGAGTACACCGCCATCTTTGGGTCCAGTATCCAGTCTTATACTACAGCCAGGATGTTGACCCATGCAGATAGACTGTCTGAAAGAGACTGAAATATATATATAAAAAACAAACAAGTGAACAAACAATATTAAAGAATATGTCAACCAAACAAGGACATTCAGAAATAACCATAGGAAGGGTACATGCGTAGTTCAGATTCCACCAAATCCAGAAAACTTGAGTTCAAAAATGGCTTAAAAGGAAGATTGTAGCCAACTGTTTTTCATACTCAGTTAAATGGGTGAAGATTTGTCCAGTGAGCCAGTAACAGCATTAGCCAGAGTTACAGATGAATAGAGACATTTTTTGAGATGAAACTAAGGTGGTGTCAAAAGTAAGGAAGAACACTAACCGCTAACCAAACTTTTCCAGTAGCATTGGGATTATTTCTGTGGCGTTACACTGAGGACACACAAGAGGCTGAAGTACTGTCTGCTTCCTTTCAGCGCCCATGTTAGCCAAACGGCTGTTCACAATGTGACAATCTGCACAATTTACATTACACAATCTGCAGTAATAGTTTTGTTGTTTTTTTGTGAGCTGCAAGTCAATCCGGCAAGAAAACATACTGATAATCTATCATAAACATATAAATAATATATTAAATGATCTGATTCAGATAAATGATGAAATATGTTAGCTCATTTTTCAGTTTCAGTTTCACTTCCCTCGGGTTACTTCCCCTTCACATGATGAAATATCAAACATCACATCTTTCCATTCACTATACTTAGAAACCATAAAACTGCTGTTTGTGATTGCGTTGTCTTAAATAATGTAGTTCTCTCTCAAAGAGTAAGACACACACAGGCAGGAAAAAAGCCTCTGTCTTTCAGATCATAACAAGATTGTTTTTTTAACTTCACTGTCGCAGAAGAAGCAACATCTCATGTATTGACCTGTCACAGCATGTTGGTCTCCTGTGGGTCCTGGATGGAAGACTTAGAAAATTTGGCCTTAAAAGTCATTGGGACCTGGCACTTTGTAAGGTACATTTGGAGTTTCAACATTCTTCCCATACTAAATTGTACTGAGGTGAGTCAGTAAAATGTTTGAGCTCCTTCGACAGCCATCAAGGACAACTGGATAGAAAAAACACTTCTCCATAGATAATTGGTACAATCATGCTTTTAAATTAAGACAGCCGCAATGGAAAGGCATTGGATTTTTTTTTAGATTAAATCATTTTCCAACATCAAAGATATCATATGATCGTCGACCTTCTGGAAGTGTCAACCAACGCTCGTCTCCAAACACCATGAAGTGCTAACAGAGGGCAGATCTGACATCATGTTGAAGAAAAAGGCAACCACGGTGGCCCCATCAACTCAACTTGCTAAGGCCACTAGTGGGTGATAACACTAATTGACAGTTGGTTTGTTCCGTTGCCTGAGCACAATAAGTCACCTTGCCATGTCTGAAGGTAAAGTGCCTTGGAGAGATATAATATAATGACAGACCCTCAAGCAAGCATGCTGACCAGGGAATTCTTCCTCTACCTTTTTTCTTTGCCCTACCCTTCCTCTTGTGTTTCTACTGCACCAGCCCCCACCTCATGCGCCTATAGATTTTTTTATTTTGAAGAACACAGGTTTTCTCCTCCTCTGGGCCAACCCCCGCCCCTTCCCCTTTTTCACTTTCTCTTGACCTCCCTTCTCCTTGCGTCCTTTCCTGCCTTTCCCTTCACCCTTTCCCCTCCCGCGCATTCCCTACATCCCCCCGTCCTCTCCTCCCATCTCCTGATTCCCCCAGCTGCTTGTTAGGGGCAGACTCAGGTGGCTCACGGAGGCTGAGATGGATGAGGTGTCGGCCCAGCGTCGACCCAATGGCATCCTCGCGGAACAGCACCAACGGCCAACATCCCGCCGGCGTGTCACGTCCGACCAAGTCTGGTGACAGCTATACACTGTAGTCCCCTTGCTTTTGGAAGTACAGAGCACCGCTCCTGTAGTCCGAGGCGGATCTTACAGGCTGAATATCACAAACGAGACACAGAGGTGTATGTTCAGGAAAAAAAAAGAGCTTTGTACTTGAGATGTGAGCTTTGACATTGAATTAAATTAAACGGCTGCAGCACAAGCAATAGGTTGTATTGCTGCTGTAATCTGATAAAGCCTACTTAACACTGCGAGTGTATGTTACTCTAATGAAGGACATATAAAACTCCCCAGCATGTTGCACACTTCACAAGATGTGTCACGGCCAAAATGTTTCGAGTGCTCTCCTGCACAAGCTTTCTTTTACATGACTTGGAAGGAGCGCAATTACTTTGAAAAATCAATGCTCTCCTTGAGGATTCTCAGCGCTGATGCATTCAAAGTGATTAAAAGCCTTTATGTAAAAGTTTCAGGAGGAGCAAACCTCTACTTTATAATTTAGATTGTCAAACCTCTTCCTCCCTGTTTGCCTAAATCAATTCACAGCATTTTTTTTTCCACACCTCAATATTTTATAAAGTGCCTTGATACAAACATAAATAAAATCAATGTTCCATTTTCCACTGAAGTGCTTTTGGAGGGTTGCATTTTATTGCTAATTAGTGGTAGCAAAGAAAAAGAAAAAAAAAATGTTTCAGAATGAAGAGAGGGAGGAAAAAAAAAACAACGCTGCCAACCCTACTCCTAGAATGATGATGTTTAACCTCCCTAGAAACCACCAGCTCTAAACAGATATCGATTTGCTAATTGCCTTCACTTTCAATTCTATTGTTCCTTAAGGTGGTATTTAACCCCCGTGACATGCCGTATTTACTAAAAAAAAAAAAACACTCAACATCTCAGTTTTAAATGAGCAGGGTGTTCAGTCTATAGTCAAGGCCAGACTCCCTTCCAAACTGAACTTTTAAAATAGAGTTATGTAGTTGTTGCATACGTGCACAGTTTGGAGTATCATATTGCAAAGCAGCACCCTAATGGTCCTCACGACTAAACTATATGTTTTTATGGTCAAATATTATTCAGTCATTTGGCTCAGTGACACAATAGCACCTACACAGTAATGTTATAAACTCCAGCTCACGATGAGAAATATGAAGAATTAGAAATGTAATAATTCTAGCTCATTTTTTCTTATAATATACTCATTATTTAATTAATTTAGGCAGATACTTCTCCTGTACAATTTCTGACAGTTTAAATCTAAATATAAATAAAGGGGGGCTGTATTTACAGATTATGGCAGAACTATGCATAATTTGTCATGTTTAGTTCAGGAAGTGGACCCAAATGCGGACGTGGAGGTGAACAAAAAGCTGACTTAAATAGTTTATGGAAAAGGACCAAGCAAGATAAATCCAATAAACAGAAGTCCAACAGACCAAATCCAGAACAGAGAACACTATAGAAGCAGCAGCACGAGGAGAAGCACAGAGGCAGAACAATGGGTGGCGGTAAAGTCTGGAAGTGAGAACAGAAATAGGGCAGGGAAACAGATACAGCATTAAGGAACAAACACAGACAACCTGACAAGTGACACCAAGAAACTGAGACTAAATACAGAAGTGAAGGCAAGATGACGAGGCACAGGTAAAAACTAATCAGGGTGAAAGAGATAATCAAGAGTGGCGAAAAAAAACAATAACAAAGGCATGAGGAGAGGGAATAATTACAAAAATAAACAGCAAATACTAAATCACAAACCCAAAACCCTGACAACTATTTTTTCATTAGTGTAAAATCACCTGAAAATAAGAATTGTTATACATTATACATACAGGTCCTCTTCCTCTTTCATGATGAACTCTTTCTACAGTAGCCCAGAATGGACAAACAAACCTTGGCTCTAGATAGGGGCTTTCATGTGTTTTAGCACACTGGTGCTTTAGCTAACAAAAACATATAAACTGTGAACTGAATTTAGAGAGTTTTACTAAAAAGAAAGACCTTTACATGTGGCCAGAATCCGAGATTTTAAAGATTTGTTAAATTATGCAAATGAAGCATTGTATACGTTTTGTTTAGTTGCTTTCTCTTCCCCATGTCTCGGATTTGAAGAAAGAAAGAAAAATTACCATAGTAAGCTCAAGCCGATGAAGGTGCATTGGGCCAAAGTCTCCAGATAAAATTAAGATTGATCTTATTACAACAACTCATTTAGAGGCTAAGACTTAATCAATAGTAACTGTTTAGTACAAGGTTCTATTAGCCTCCAGGCTATTCACCGCCTTGTCCAGCACATCATTATGTTTGCCAGCCCAATTGTCTGATCATACTTTACAGTTAGGACACGTGTCCGATCATTATATGTAAAGTATGAGGGCTAAACATGAAAAAACATGCTATTTAATGTTCCACCCATGCTAAAAGATGGATGACAATGACAGTTTTGCTTGATTTGATCTTCGTGATTTTAAGATACAATCCAGGCCTGTTCATGTATGCTTTGAAAGGTTTCATCTGGGTTTAGGAACAATGGTCAGATATAAATTAGGGTTGTTAGAGAGGAATATAAACTCTAAACTGCCTATACATGTGAATGTGAGTGTGAATGTTTGTTTGTCTCTATGTGCCCTGCGATAAGCTCACGACTTGTACAGGGTGAGGGTGTACCCCGCCTCTCGCCCCAAAGTCAGCTAGGATGGGCTCCAGCCCCACCGTGACCCTGTTGTGGTTTGGACATCGTGATGAAGTTGGACCTAGTCCATTCCCTTTAGGTTTATTTAAATGTGTGATTTTTCAGACTGAAGACAGAGACTCAGTCTCTGTGCCAATACTAACTTTCTTAAGCAGTATTGGCCAAACATCACCCATCCATATTATACAGACTTCTGTTCCTCATTGTTCATTTGCAGCAGTAAGCTAATTTGCATACCAAGTGTTTGACAGTAACACAACTTAGTAGTATATGACAGTAATGGGATTACTTAAAATAAATAAATAAATAAATAAATAAATAAGATGCAGTGTAAGGGACTAGAATTTGTTACTTTAGCACTCACTCACAGAGGTCGACTTGCTGGCTGTCACTTTGGTCTCTGCATTCAGTTACTGGACTGAAAAGTGTTAGCTTTATCAGCAGATGTGGGGCAGCTGTGGCTCAGTAGGTAGAGGTACAATAGATGATCGGCGGCTCTCCTCCATTCTGCATCTTTAAGTGTCCTTGGGCAAGATTCTAAACCCCAAATTGCCCCTGAAGGCTGCAGCATCGGTGTGTGAACTGATGAACTGATGATGAATATGGGTGAATGAGATATGTAGTGTAAAAGTGCTTTGAGTGGTCAGAAGACTAGAAAGAGCGCCTTTCTAGTCTTCTAAGTACAGTCCAGTAATAGTGTGTGATACTGCATATTTTGGTATCAATCCGCTCCCAAGTAAATACGGGCCAGTATCGCCGATAGTGATACTTTTCAATAAATAAGGTAGATGCATCATTGAATCGCTTTCGGCTTGAAAATACAGCCAAAGCGGCGCTCCTCTTCCTCTCTGCCATTCTACTGTTGTATTTTTTTCTAGAAAATAGGCATGCACTGCGTGTGCTGATTAACCTGAGCCAGCCACTTGCTTGGTTGTTTGCTTTGCACATCTAAGTCACAGGGGGAGCAAAGTGTCCCTGCCCGACCTGGCTGTTTCCTCTTTGCCGAAACTGCAGCATTGCAAACAAGAGCGGAACTTAAAGTAAAGAATCGATCTCACTAAGCTAGTATCGATCCGATACCGATACAGACTTGGTATTGATACTATTGATATAGAACTATTATTTCTTATTTCTGCATTTACTGTATGTTAAATACAGCATATGTGTAACATGTAACATGTACTGTATGTTACATATACTGTGACATATTTTACATGTTTCTAAAAACAAAGCAGTAATATTGGAGTGGTACTCAGGGTATCAGAATCCAAACTGGGAAAGAAAAAAAGCTGCTTCCTAAATCAAGATCATCAAGTGTCAGCCAAACATGTACAAGCATAACAGGTTGTGTCATTTAAACATTTTCTGCACTTCTAGTTGGAAGATTTTGCATGGACAGATATGGATAGAGTTTAAAGCGTTTAACAAAGCCTGAAGAACAGTTTACAGAGCTACTTTGTTTAACAGGTTGGTTTGGTCTAGGAACCTATATGGGGTCGCACACAGATGAAGGGGTGTATCAACATTTTTATGTGTAGACAGCGAGTGCAGCATCAACTCTGATCCATCAATGCTGTTTATTTCTAGTCACAATTCCAGTACTCAACAACAAAACAAAGCAGTAATATTGGAGTGGTACTCAGGGTATCAGAATTCAAATTGGGAGAGAAAAAGATTGCTGCTTCCTAAATCAAGATCATCAAGTGTGAGCCGGAGACGAGAGCATATTATAACAATTGGCAGAAATCAGTGAGTAAATTGTTAGATTAGAGGCTTTTGCTGATTTTCTAATCACAGTTCAAGTGGGCAGAGCCACAGTTACTGCCCTCTACATCCACCATCTCATCAAAATGTAGTATTTTTTACCTCAGTTTCATAGCCTTTTGGTACAAGACATAAATTGTCTTCCTGCTCCTCCTGGTCTTCAGTGCGTGCCTAGCGATGACACAAACATCATATCTTGATTCTGTACTTCTCAATAATGTAAAAGTCTGTTCCTAACTTAATATTCTACTTGGACTTCCTCATTAATTCATACATCCCACTGGAACTTTTACAGGCTCCCTCCAGCTGCAGGCCCACGGATCCATGAACACCTTTGACCCCACTAGAGATGGCAGTGGGTGGGATCCTAAAATGGCAGCATCATATTGCAATCACAGACCGCTCTCTCCTGCGTCTCGTCTTCCCCTTGTGGCCTGTGTCGATATCTCATGCACGAACCTTTCAGTGACCCAACAGCGCAGCAGCTAAAGGTATCGCTCACAGCCCCTCTGAGTGAGTGAGTGAGTGTGTGTGTGTGTGTGTGTGTGTGTGTTGTCACAAGAGAGAGAACGCGGGCCTGCTGCTCTGATCCTGTTGGCTTTAGATGGATCTGGAGCCTCATGCTACATCTGCCGTGCTGGCAAGCTGTCTACTGCCAACCGTGTGTGTCTCTGTGTGTGATCGGAGCCGCATTCACATCTCGACTACTGCTGCACCATTCTGTGCTTTCACTACACACACACACACACACACACACAGTTACTCAGAAGACAAAAACCCCCAGCAGCACCATGGGATTTATTTCACTATCAAATATTCAGAGCATCTAACATTTGAGGCCTGCCATGTGAAAGTAACTCCACAGTGCAGTGATGCAAAAAAAAGTATATAAATCTCCTGGCAGACAGTTATTTTCTCTCACTTTGGACTCAAAATGATGCCCGATCATCACAGACAGTCGTTTCTGAAAGAAATTAAAGCGTAATGACATAATAAGCACTGTGAATAAAGGCTTGGATCTAAATAATAGCCTGCTTCTAATAAAAGTGTGATCCATTTACAAGAATTCCTCCTGCTAGATTGCTTGTAATAATAGCTATAAATATGCATTTCCAAGATACATATATTAGGTGTTGATGACTTAACAAGGACACAGAAAGTATTATACCATTAGTTAGTGCTCAGACGATGCATAATTCCACCCCATCAAGTGGGTATAATTTGGGAGTAGAAGTGTCTCTTCAATCAGAGCTCTGAGGAGAAGTTTTACAGTAATATAAAAAGTAGTAAGCGATGACGTGGGGAACCTTCTGTTGGCGGTGGAGCGGCAATAGGCTGAGTACTCTGAGCTGTGACCAAATTATACTTGGAAATATTAATTATGTAATAAAATATCCAGTGCTCTTCCTCAGCTGGATCTTTATTTTTTTGGACAGGATAGTTGAGCACTGGACAGTTTTTATTTCAGCCATAAAATATGCCAGAGTGTATGCTACAGCAGCACATTTTTCCTTCAGGGACTTTCCTTTTCTATCACTAAGTAAATTGATGACCCTTACTAAGTAACATATTTTATGAATTTTTCATATTATATTTAATGCATAACAATAGCCATACAGAACAACCGCTGAACTGTACAATTAGTCCAAATAGAGTCACAATAACTGCAGGACGCTTGTGCAGTTAGGGTGATTGGGATAAATGCTGAGCTGAAGAGTAGATGTGAATACTGCAGCAGAGTTGGTGTAGTTTTTTCCGACATTTTTAGAATTTTTTTAAACAGTACTCTGTCAACCAAACATACATGTATTGTGACAAATGCACTGTTTTCTTCTCCCTAATGCTCAGTCTATGAGTGTTTTCCAGACAAGTATTGTAATAATTCGGACCACGAGGTTGACATTTGTGGTTTTGAGAGAAATGTCTTGACAACCATTGGATAAATTGGATGGACGCTCGTTTTTGAGACAGTGCAGGATGTGTAGCTCTCTTGTTCATGAGGTGATGCACCTTTTCTTCAGTGTGGTGATGTGGTTGGTGGGTGTAGTTCGGTAGAAAATAAATAGTACCTACATGGAAGTGCTCACACAAGGTATTTGGGTTATCTTGATTTCTGTGTAGAGACATTGCACATTGCATTATTTTCTGTGAATACTGAGTTTTTCTGATATTAGGATATGATGATACTGATTTACTTTAAAAAGTTCTGTCGATCAGTCATACCTTTTTGGTGACAATTTTCCTTGGTGCTTGGCCATTGTTCTATTAGTATTGTCAGGCAATGTATTCGAATGACTCTGGTGATCTTCTGACCCAACAACCAAACCACGAGGTTGACATTTGTGGTTTTGAGTGACATGTCTTGACAAACATTGGATGGATTGTATGGACAAGAGGAACCTCTCGTTCATGAGTAAATGCACATTTCCTTCAGCATAGTGATATGGTTGGCAGGTGTAGTTCAGTAGAAAGAAAATAGTTCCTACATTAAACCACAAGGTCTTTGGGGTATTTTAAATAACCGGTCAGACTTTTAGCTTTGGAGTTTTTCAAAAGTATTTTTGCAAGCCAAGTGCCGTCTAATTCCTTTATATTTGAGAAAAGGCAGACATGGCTGATCTCTCCTTTTTGATTTTTGAAATTCAGTGTTTACAGTGTTCTTTATATTTCTTGATTGTTGATTTAAAGCCAGATTTCAGTCCATACCAAAACAAATATTTAAATGTAGCACTCAGCATTGGCTTGTGATTGGTCTTAGGATTCTGTGAGAGTTTTCAAGTGTCTGAAATCATTTTTTAAATCACAGTAAAAACAGTCTGAGACAGCTCCATTCTGCCATGCTTTCACATGTCTAGCCATAATCAGGGTGAAGGCCCAGGGGGGTAACCCTGTTGATCTGTAACCCTGGTTATTCCAGTCAGACCGTCACCCACCTCCCACTAGCATTCAACTGGAAACCTCAATGCACTGGTGTAATTATGGCCAAACAAGTCCCACATGTACACACAGAACCAACACAGTCAGACACAAACGAGCACACGTCCATGCTACAACCCGTGAATGAACACAAGCTCACACAAGCATGCACATTAATACATCACACTCACTTGAGCATATGAAGGCACCCACACATACACACCCACAAACACAAACACAAACAGTATAGTCTGTATGGATGAACACACAAACACACACTGTGTGAAGGATGTAATGGCATGCTAATCAATGCAAAGCCCTTGATGTAGTGGAGCAGATGGCCTGAGGATGAGTGGCACAGGGCTGACAGGTACACCGCTTTTCTGCTTTCTTTATCTATTTTCTCTTTTTTCATCCCACTCTTCTGTTCTGTTTTCCTTTCTAACGCTCCTCATATTCTCTTCATATTTCTCTCTTCTCTTTCCCCCCGAACTTCATTTTCTCTCTCTACCAATATTACCCTTCTCTAATCTCGCTATTTCGTCCTCTTTCATCACTATGCCATCTCACTTGACTTTTTCTTTCTTCGCTCCACAGAGTTGATATGAATAATCAACAGCATGCAAGGAGCGGCTGAAACGCTGCTTTGCTTCTGAAGTAGTAAACAGTAAAAAATGATGCCTGATGGCTAGAGGGCAGCTCTTTGCAAATGCAAACCAAAAAAAAAAAAAAAAAAAGTAAAAGCAAAAAAAAAAAGAAGAAAAAAGTCAAACACCTAGTTTAATGGCATTGACATATTTCAACCCTTTCAATCAGTTTGTTGAATTTTCAAATGGAATGTAAATGAAAGAGGTTTCCGTTGAAACAGCACGGCTTTCATGTGTGGGTTGAGGGTGACAGAGCACCTGACATTCTTCAACTTTTTTTCAAGGCTACGTTGTGGGTGGCTAAGAAGAAAAAAATAAGTTATTCCACAGCCACCATATGACTCATATCATAGAAAAAAATGTGAAAATATCTCCTCTTCAAAGTGACTTCCATAAACCACTCTCACTGTTCATATAGTAATATGTGTAAAGTTCATCACCTGCGCTGACCTTTACAGCTATCACTTTTCACTTCAGTACCATCAAATCAGCAGTAATGTATTGTTCAGTACATTATAGTTGTTTCATTGTACTGCTGCTTTTTTTACCCACAGATGCTAAATATAACATGGCATGTGTAATTGTACATAATGATAGGACGACTGTGATATGTGCAGTAAACTAACCTGTAATAATGTACAGTGTGATATGGACCACCACAATGAGAAGTTGTTCATACTTCATACTACTGAGACCATATTGCAGGGTATCTTCCAGTGTCCTGAAATTACTGTGAAAAAAGAGCACGTACTCTACTGTGGAAACGCTGCTCAGACACTTAACATGTCTGATTCACTATCTCCCACCGCTAAAGTGAAATTTCACCTCTGACTTTTATGAAACATGAAGATGAATCACTAGGCAGCTGTCTGACAAATCAGAGGAACATCAGAGAACCACATGAGCCAGCTGATCATTCAAGTAACGCTAACCAAATTATGTTTAGTGGCTCCTGGTCATTAAAAGGAACATTCGGTGCAGCAGAATCTGCATATCTAACACTCAATACAAAATAATACATGTGTCATATGTAAACTGTATTTTGAGGCTTGCAGCAGGCAGCTGTTTTCAGTGAAAAAGCTCTCAAAACCTACTGTACCCTCCTAACGAGTTCATTGCCACACACTCAGCAGATATGGAGCGAAATTATCATTCATGTTGTCTTGTTTTTCTCGCCACCTGCAAAATGTGAATCCAATATTTACTCTTCTTTTAGCTTTGTTTGGTCCACCCCTAAATCTTTAATCAGATCTTAAATCTATACACATCCAGCAGTTACAGAGAAACATTATCACCCATTTAAAGTTGTGTGTGTCTGTCTGGGGTCTGACCATTGTTCCGATCTTCCGAAAAATAGCCCATTAAACTAAAATCCCATTTTTCTGACATCCTTTAACCGTGAAAACAACAGCCCGCTGCTCTGAGGGTGCTTTGCTCCAAAAATACACACTCTCACTTTTCCCCTTTATTTTGACGTGCAAACATCAGGTGACCTTCATCAGACAATCTTCGTTGTCACGGTCTAATGAACACCTGATTAAACTTGTGAAACTGGTGGAGGACAGAAATATTTGATTAGGATTAGGCACCAAAAACACTTGATGAGGTTTAGGAAAATAAGTTTTGTGTTAAAATAAGTAGGCTACATTAGTTATATGTTACAAGTTAAATTACATTACATATGTCATGAAGTTTTTGGGATCAGACAAATAGACTTCCTGCAACTTTGGATTTCAGAATATTTGACCATTGGAACAATGACATTCACTTCACTTCACCTTTTCACTGAATGCTTCACGTATTTGCAGGATGAATAACCGAAACAATGCTGTAAAAAAGTAAGGTTATGATTCTCTGTGTCTTTATTTTAACATTTGACCCATTTCCTTCTGCTATATAAGTTAGTGTTAAAGCTTCAGTAGTGCAGCTTTATAGGGAAAAAGTGTTTGTATTTCACAAACTATTGACGAAGTTTGGGGTCTGAAGGCATAGCAGCATGGTCCCCTTGGAAGTTTATTAGATTTTTAATGGCCAACGATTGAGCCAAATGACTAGTTTCTCCTTTAATATTCTGTGTGCACATTTCAAAATTACACAAAGTTGCCATTTTCTCAAGTGTAAAAAGCTAATTAATGAACATGTCAAAAACCTGTCACTTGACTGGTTGTTGTTTGTATTCAGAAAGCAACTGAAATAATCTCACTCCACTGACAAATTTGGCACACTCAAACATTGTGTAAAATCCGATATGTTGAATGTGAATTTCACATCTTTACCTGTTCATTTAACCATGTTCCCTAGAGGTCTGTGTATGTTTTGGTCATTGGATTTTCCGTTCAGAAAAGGATATTAAAAAAACAAAATATGAGTGGTTATTTGATTTTTTATTTTAAAATTCAAACATTAAAATTGAAATTCAAGATATTTTTCTTTATCAGGGTCAAGAAGGGATAAACAAAACTAAAAAAAACTGTTGATTTTCATAAGAAAAAAAATAGTGCCCGTTTTTTTCATATTGTGCGATCAGAAGTTGCTGTTTTCAAAGTAAGAGCAGTACGTTGTTTTTCAAAACAATAAAAGAGTGTGTCTCAGTGAAGAGGACATGACTGCAGACTGCATGACTTCAGGTAAAAACTAAAAATAACTGTATATAATCAAGAATTACCTGAAATATGCGGCTTAGTTTTTCTGCAGTCCTGTCCTCGTCCCCAGCGGCAAAATTCTTTCTCTCATACACAGCACTGTCTTCATATGCACTCTTACTTTGAAAACAGCAACTTCCGCTCGTTTTTTTGTTTCTGTCTTCCAACGATTTTATCTTTTGTTTTCAGAAACAGGAAATAAAAATCAACCGTTATTTTTAAGTTTTGTTTGTCCTTTCTTGACCCTGATAAAGAAAAATATCTTGAATTTCAATTTTAATTTTTGAATTTTAAAATGAAAATCAAATAACCACTCATATTTTGTTTTTTAATATCCTTTTCTGAACAGACAATCCAATGACCAAAACATACACGGGCGCCTAGGTCTCCTTTGTTAAGTAGCAGTAATGTATTGTTCAGTACATTATAGTTGCTTCATTGTACTGCTGCTTTTTTTACCCTCAGATGCTAAATATAACATGGCATGTGTAATTGTACATAATGATAGGACGACTGTGATATGTGCAGTAAACTAACCTGTAATAATGTACAGTGTGATATGGACCACCACAGGGAGAAGTTGTTCATACTTGTCCCCCACTGAGACGATATTGCAGGGTAACTTCCAGAACAGCTCCCTGATATCAGGTAGTTATTCAGTGAGTTTCCTATGGACTCCTCAATACATTTTGGTGACACAAGAACCTAAATCGCTTTCAGAAAGTCTGACATCTCACTCAGGCACATGGTCCCACCAAGAGTTGAGTGTAAATAAACTGTGACTTCACCCAATGGTTTGAAGGTTGGAGTTTGGCGTTATGGACGTCACTGGTGATGTCATCTTTGTTTGTGGACACAGGAGTGACAACATTTGAATGAGAGCATGGAGCTAGCGGGTGGAAGAAAAATCCCTTCCTTGTCATGAATGCGCTCGTATTACAGCTGAACATACAATAACATATGTTTCTGAAAAGATTTGAGGCAAGTAATGGTCAATGCGGTGACATAATCGTGATTTATATTTGATCAGCACTGCTTAGTTTGACAGTTTGATCATGAGTTTCATGAGCCTGGTGTGTTATGCTGGATGGACTCGCTGAGAATAATTCACAAGGTAACCACTCCCTAAAGCATATGCTGTTTTATCGTATTTTACTCTACATGGGTCATAATTTACAAAATGAACATCATGCTGTGTGGAAGAAGACTTGAAACTAGATTGAGAGACTAATCTCACTCTTTTTTTTTATTGCAGCCAAGTGTGTTGCCCCCTGCTGGGGGACAGAATGCAGGTTTAAGACACTTCCACATTTACTTCACTTTTCAGACTCTACATTTGTTATGCATTTATTTTAAGTCCTTTTTTATGTCAAACTGTAGTATCTTTCATAAGAACATGGATTGTTTCTATACATTTTAAGTATACGTAAGTAACATTACACCATATACTAGACCAGATATTGTACTTTTGGTTTGTCCCTGGTCAACAATGCATGTTTTAATTTGACCAGACATACATAAATACTTTTTTGTGCATTTGGCAAACAAACATATCCTGATTCTCCTTACATGAAGACTGTTACTTACCTTGGTGAGGGTCATAACCAGCTCACTCTGGCTGATTATTCCTTCAAAATCCCTCCCTAACATTATTTAAACAGTTATTTTCTGGTCGCAAATGATGCTGCATCTCTTGTATATTTTTTTGTCGTGAAGCCAGTCTGTAGTTTACCAGCAGAAAGCATTTAATGAGGAAACAGGGAAATGTTTTTTACATGGGATGTTGAGTGGAAAAAATTATCTCTATATATTCTGACTGATGTTGCTGAAAAGTCAGTGTGTATTGGTGATATTTTAACAGTGTAGCTAAATAATATATCGCAGGATCTTTTGGGGATTGGTGCCTCTCATTGACTGTCTCTCCATCTTTTTTTACGCTCACCTCTCGCTCTCGCTCTCGCTCTCTCTCTCTCGTGTATGGTGTGTGTGTGTGTGTGTGTGTGTGTGTGTGTGTGTGTGTGTGTTTTACTGGGGAAGCATAGGCATGTGAGCAGGACACTAGAGATTAGCTCCAGGACAACCCCGAGGCATCAGTAGGCACACACACCACCATCTACCCACACTATGCACACACCTAATATAAATGTTAGCATGATCACTAAAGCCACACACAAACACACACACACACACACACACACTCCCAGACACACACATAGACAGACAGGCTACTTACACTGAGCCACTCCATTATTCAGCAATCTGCCAACAGATAGGGAATAAAGAAGAAGGAGATGAAGAGATAGACTAAGACGGGATGACAAGCAACTTGTTTGTTTGCCAAATAATTAAGGAGACATCAGTCTATGCCGGAGCTGAGATTTAAAGAGGGGGAACACAGGCAGGCTGAAAGAGTTGTAATGATGCTGACGGCTGTGCTGTTGAATCTGTCACTCATGTAGATTTAATCTCTCAGACGAGGACAGGAAGTGCTTTCAGTACAAGCAAACATGTGATCAGAATAAATTGTAAGAGCACAATGCTCACTCACTTTCTGTTTGCAGTGTGATGGGTATAGTAAATACAAGGTCAGTCCAGGAAAACAACTCTTACAATCCCCTGTATCGTTTTATATTGCATGCCTGTGAAAGCCATATTTAGTAACCAAAGTGTAGACATTCAAAGTAATTTGAAATATTTAAAATGATTACAACATAACGTATTTTTCTTTAATTATATCTTTTAACGTGTGGAAAGTTGGACCTTTTTTTCAAGGGGTGGGCACAGACATGTCCTTGCTTTTTTTTCTACCTTAATTTTATTCCTCCATGACCAATTTCTCACTAAATTCTGTCTGAAAATTATCCCCTTTGTTCAGCCCAGTGACGTGCGGTAAGGTTCATGGCTGGTGAGGCACTGGCTCCATCAGAATCAGATTTACAAATATATGAACGCAACAGAGTACAGTAGATTATTCACCATTTGATCGGCAGCAGTTAACGGGTTATGTTTCATATCTCATAACAGCATTCTTTACACATACAAACTGTAGTCCACGTGATGCACATTTCGTTTAAAAAAGAACGATATTACAGTCTTACCCTTACTTATAAATGAAGTCCATGCCCGAATCCTTCTAAACAAAAATGTCTGTTCATTGCTGTGGTAAATATAGACAGCTGTCATACACATGTATTATATTATGAGTGAGTGGACAACTTTGAGAGCCAAACTTCAAGCAAGACATAGCAGCCAGCTAATATTACTTACTAGTCCAACAGCAAGAAGTCCAGTTCATGTCTGGCAGCCTCTTGCTCTGTCACTCTTTTCTCTGCTTACTTCTGTCAACGTCCTCTTCACTCTCTTTACCTCTGTCAGTATGTCCCTAGAGGCTGCCTGTTGCATTGCCCACTAGTTTCACTTAAATAGTTGGTGGTGTATGACTTACTCTTGTAAAGCACTACACACTTTAACGCCACAGTGCAGGAACAGGCACCATTTGCCTAAAAGTGCAAGTCAGTGTAGCATCAATTTTAAAACTGTTATATTGAGGTAGAATTGTGCTGCTTTAATGCTGCAATTATTTTGATCTCTGTACTTACCCAGTATAACATACACAGTGAATACAATTATCAGAGGCAGACTGTGTCTTTTAACTAATCAATACCCACAAATGACCAAATAACTCAATACTTCACCCAATTTGTGCAGTGTTACTCTCACAGTTCTTATTGTGCCAAATGGAGAATCTGGAATGACTAAAAACAAGTAGCGGAGTGAATGGGACGGAGGGACAACAGTGTGTGCTTATTTATATCAAGGCGTCTATGCTAATTAGCTGGCTGGTAATGTGAGGTTGAGCTGCTCAGGGCTCTGTGGGTATTTGGACCACATTGCTCTGCTGTGCTGGCCAGGTAAGGCACGCTGCCAACTCTAGGCTCTCTGCCAAGTTGAATTGGAAATGCACTGCCAGCATACTGGCACTGGCCACCGGCTTCAGTCGCCACATTAACCTGTGGATGCTACTGTGAAAAAACACACTATATACAGGTAAGTGCCAAAATAACAAGCAAATTCAAACTAAATCTGGAACCTACAAGAAATATAAGCACCTAAAAGACAATTATAAATAAACCCCATTTACAAGTTGTCCTGGACTCCCGTCCAGGTTGTGGAATCTCAAGAGCGCTCTACAGCAATGTATTACTAAGAAAGTCAGACACCCGAGGACCTCACCACCTAAGGAGACTGAGCTTGTAACTTTATGTAGGTGTGAATATAGCCAAACCTGGAGTCAGAGGTGGGTCGTCAGCAATGATATGGTGGGAGTAAGTAGTGGGAGTAAAAAAAATGTGATGTAATGACTGCTGACAGTGTGAAGTTTTGCTGTTAAGGCCAACACAGACTCTGCATTAAACAAGTCAGACAAACAGATTTTCAGACTTAACCTGAATCTCCACTTGTTTCCCTTTCTTTCTCCAGACAGTGTTCATTTCCTGAATTTGTGTCACCTCACGCAAATCTGTCTTTTTTTTTTTTTTAACCTTCATTGAAAGATGTTAAAGTGTCTAAATATCACTTTCAATACAGTGTGATGTAACTAAATAGCAGCACTCACTAAATTTGGTTTTGTTTATATTCCTCACTAAGATAAAGAATATTTATTCTTTGTCTTCACGAGGACACTCTTATCCTGGCCTTTTACGTTTCTTCAGTCTTTAGTGTACGGAGGTGGGTTTGCTTGTAAAACTGATGATTTATTTTTTCATTTAAGTTATGTGCAGTTTAGGATAAGAGTCTAAGGCATCTCTCTCAGGCTGTGCTGAGGCGGTGCTCATGAATAATCAGCATATTCGCATGCTAATGTCAGTATGAAATATATATATATGATAGAATACAGACTGGTGTCCCAAACATACACTATAAAATGTGGGCGTAGTCTCCGTGACATCACCTGCAGGTTTCTGAAGAGACATTGTGAGGCAGTGTTTCCTCCTCACTAATGCAAAAATGGCCAAAAACATGTAGCATGGGTGGAGCTGAGGTGGGCTGAATGAAACACATCTTTTTTTTGTACTGTAAGCATGTTTATTTCTTCTCTGAAGTTGTGCATTTTAATATGGGACCTTATGGAGATTGACATGTTCTGTAGCCAGCTTCAACTGGCTGTTTGAAAGAACTGCAGTTTTTGTCACTTCCACGTTGGCTTCACTTCGCAGCCATGGAGGTTGCCTTTTGGTCCCAGTTTAGTTGGGTCTAAAAAACTAAAAGGAAATGTATAAGCTTAAGGAAAGACCACAGTCATGGTTAAATGATACAAATGTCACTTCATTGCTGGCGTGAAAGAATTTTATTAAGCAGCCATCCAGCTCCCTGACCTCCACAACCTTACTTGTACATACATTATACATCATCCCACTACTTCTTGCATTGACACTGCAAGCCATAGTGGGATGTAGATTATTTGAATATAAATGGTATGAATTGTAGACTGGTACATCATCTTCACATACTGTATGTGAGGACAGCCGTGGGCTCTTTGTGCATATTTCAGATTTCTGATTTTGTTCAGTCCCTTAAAACTCCCACAGAGGTGAAGGACTGTGGACGATTATTTTTCTTATGAGCTTTAGCACAAATCACTGTCACAGCTTTTGCAGTAACTCCTTGTTGTCTATATAAAAATGTTCATTCGTTTCTCTGTTTTTCTATAGTCTTTGTCAATCTCTGCCACACTGCTGAAGATAGCTCCTACCCGTTATTACCTACCAATATTATTTTCTTTCTTCTGTCATGTATGTATTTATTTTAACTCTTCAACGACACACTATTTGAATAATCCTTATTCTATAACATACACAGATTTTATTACTATGGTATGGCTTTTTGTGTTCATGTTTGTGTCATATTTTCTTTTTTATATAATGACCTGAATTGTAATTTTACATTCCTGTTGTCTATTTTACCCTGAAGTTATTATTAAATTCTTAAACCACCTTAAATTCTTAAACCACTTTGCCACTTTGGAGCAGAGGAAACATCTGTAAACACAGCTTGTCTGTTGGTTATAATGAATACTTTCTTATGGTTACAGGAACTGTATGGGAATGGTTACCATGATAAGTGTGTGGCTGTACTCTTGTTGCATAATTCTTAAGCAAATTATTATTGAACTTAAGTGGAACAGATAGCTGTGTGTCATCTGTATAGCAATAGAAAAGGGCATCGTGGTTTTGTATCACCTAACTGAGGGTAAGCGTGCACATCAAAAACAACAGTGGGACAAGAATGGATCCTTGGGGAATGCCCCAAATAAATGAGCTTACAGAAGAACAAAATTCTGCTATTATAACAGAAAAGGATCTGTTGAAGTATAACTGTAACCCTTGAAGGGTAACTTTAGTATTTTTCAACCTTGGCCTTATTTTCCCATGTTTTTATGTCAAAATGATTAATGGAGACAACAATTTTTGAATTTGGTACAATAATCTGAGCCGGTCAGTGGCAAAAGCAAGCACTTCTAATGGACGTGTTTCGATGGTGCGTAATTGCCCGGAAGGATTAGTTGTAGCCCGTTTAAGGCTGCTGGGTCTCTTGCACTAAATACTGGACCAAGTTCAAAACTTGTTTTTCCCATTAGTCACTTTGACACAAAAACATGGGAAAAAATGTCCAGGTTGAAAAATATCTAAGTTACCCTCTAAGACCTGCCCAAGTTTCTAGAGTGAGACATCATGTTAACAAAAGACCGAGCAGTTGCAATCTCTAAAATCAGATTGGAAACTATTACACCTCCTATGGATCATATAAGAAATTGATTGTCTCTAGAACATGTTCTCTCATATCCCTTGCAATAGTGGAAGCAGGTTTTTGTCAGTTTGCTGTGGCCCAGTCAAGAGTACTGACTCCCTTACTGACTTTGAATTCATGTGGGTGAAAGCTGGACACAATAATACAGTAAAATGGCTAATATTATTGCACAAACACCAAGATATAAAATATTTTGTGACGCTCTTAAAGCTGTGTAATAATCAATGTGTTTTATCATCATTGTACCAAGGCTTCTCTGATTATCTAAACTGCAAAGCTGAGTGTCTTGCTGCTTTACCTCGGCGGCTCTCATTGATTCCAGAAATATTAGATTGTAAGATTTTGAATATTAGATTCAGTTATTTTCACCTCCTCTCACCTTGTGCCTCTCTGCTTGTCACTTTATGTTCTTTTCATCTTCGCTTTCTTTGCTTACTGCATTCACACATTCTCTGACCAGGACATCGTCTCTCTCTCGCTCTCATTTTATGGTTCTCTTTTTCTCACAAGCTTCCTGTTCCTTAACCAAACACTCGTAACTCTGTAATTGGATATGCTGAGATCCTTAATGAAGCAGCTGACGGCCCTCTGGCTGGCTTGTCGTCTTACTCTATAAAGAAATGTGCTGACAGTGAAACAGAAGTTGTAGGGCAACTTTTGTGAGGCCACTGTAAAACTTCAGATGTAACTAACCCAGCTGGTGAACTGCAGTGTGAGCGTGGCGTTGCATGCTTTTGTTACTGTGACTATGTGGGCAGAGCATTCGAGGGCACATACAGTATGTGTGAATGTCCATGTCCTCATCAGTGAAAACCTTGTATCTCCAAGTTTAGTGTTTCGTGTTTATCATGGTTTGAAGGACAATCTGCTCTTCTGTTAATTAAAAGAAAAACGACCTCTCAAGCTCATAAAAACTTTTTTTTAAACCCATTACAAGCTTCCAAGTGTATTGTCATCAACCATTAAACAGCTCCCTGGGTACTAACTTTTTGGAGATGCATGGTTTTCGTCTGACATCTTAAATGTGTAAGTCTTGGCAGTGAATTACAGTGAGATGTACAGTTAATTAAAAATCTAATTAATGTGAATCTAATAAGCAGTAGAAGCAGTAGCCAGACCTGTCAGATTGTTAAGGATTATTTACAGTCATACTACATATGTCATGTCTTAAAGTTACCATGTGACTCTGACATTTACCCATGCACAGGATCTGATGGTGTGAATAGTAGGGAGTGTATCAGTGAGGTTATTATTGCTAGGACCACAGTGTTGTGCCAGGCGGATTCAAAGAAAGAGTCCCAGAGCCACCTTCCTCGCTTCACACTCACTTTAACAGCTGGAGGGAAGAGACCATGTACAGCACAGTTTACAGTGTCACAGTCAAGGTTTCTACAGGTCATTAGAAATGGACCCAGTATTCTTTTTGATGTTGCTGCTGAAGGCACAATGAAGAAAATTCTGCATTTTTTTCAATGTTCTACACTGGTGAAACAGAATCAGAAACATTTATTGACAAGTAGGTTTTCACATACAAGGGATTTGTCTTGGTGTCATTAGTGCATAACAAACATTAACTAAACATAAAAGGAAGATAAAAAAAAAACAGTACTAGAAGATGTGTGAGAGAGAGTGAGTATGCATTCTGGTGTTTGTGTGTTACAGTAGCTCCCTGTGGAAAGTGTTTGGAGATACCAGACTAGGGAGTCCAAGTCTGAGCCTTCAGTGTTAATTGACTTGATGAGACATCCACAGTGGGAGGAGGATCACTAATGAGTCTGCTCCATTTACCCACTTACTACTTAACCCATCAACCGACTGTACAGCATCACTACAACTATAATTATGAAATGTGTGCGATATCGAAGAGGGCCTGACTTCATTGAACAGCTATTGAAACATGTTGTAAATTTATTGTTTCTGGAGCTGTTTTTCCTTACCTCATATTTATTAAACCCATTCTGATGGACAGTGGAAAAGATTTGACAATGTTTTCGGCAGAGCTGCCATGTTGTGTGTTAAAGGGTGATGTGTCCCCCGCATTTCTGACTTAATGACTTGAAAATAACTTGTTTAGCGCAGCACAGATACTATAGCTTCAAAAACAGCACACAAGGTACTGTATGTTCACATTAAGTTCACACACTGTCCTCATACTGGGGCTTTATATTCTTCCCCTGCTTTTAAACATGACCTCCATACGCAAATGCTCGGAGTTCACAAAGTCCTTAATAATTAAATTCTCAAAAGTAGTAGTAGCAGGTAGTTTTTTTCAGATCCAGATTACAGAAAAGTTGCCTCTTGCACAGGGTAAGCAGGTAAAATGAAATAAATAAACATGGTGCAAAACATGCCTGAATTTTGTCTTTGTCTCTGAAAAATTGAAAAAATACCAAAACCTTGATTCACTCTTTATTTGTGTGTATCCAAGTGTTTTTTTTGCACAGCTTTTAGTCAGAATAGCTGGTTAAGGATCTCTTTTTTTAATTATATGTAGAGCCCGACTGATATATCAGTAGGTCAATTTTATCAGCCAATATTGGCCTATCACTGATATCGGTTTCGGCAGATATTTTGTCCAAGATGAAAACTTGCAGGAAAAGATGCTTGGGGCAAAATAGTGACACCAAGAAGTTTCCTTTGGTTTGTGTCTGGTCGTTTGAGGGAGAGAGAGAGCGTGCAGTGGTGAAACGATACAGACAGTGAATGAGAGTGAGGGAGCACCGGTAGCAAGAAAAGAAATCTGCTGAATTAGAGAAATTAAGTCATTGTAAGAGCCATTTGTATGTATGGTTTCATTTAACCGCAACGTGGAGTTTGTTTTTTGTGGCACTAATTTTACAGATGGGCACCAGGTGTATAAGTAGATCATTTAACGTTAGTTTTCGGTTGGTGGATGGAGGAATCACACGATTCTTAGCATTTAGAAATGACACACCATACCATAAAAGTCAAGAAATGTGAGAACCAGTATTCATGCAACCTTTCAATAAATGGGAACATCACCCAAAGAAAACCATTTCAAACCCAGATTCTTGTTTTTATGGAAATTTGGACACTACACACTACAGTCATTTTCTGAATGTTTCATAGCAGTTGCATTCAGCACAAATAAGCATTCCCACCTCACCCCCGCACACTGCTGCACAACCTTACCCGATTCACAGTCACACACAAAGTCTACAAAGATGTCATTTGGACAATAAAGCTTGTTGTAAGATATCCTTTATTAAAAATCTTTGTCACAAGTGAGAGGGTCATTGTAAAAAGAATTTTGATTGACATCAGCTCCAACAATCCAGTATTGGTTGCGCTTGTACATACACATTGAATGTCTGTTTTCTTCACTAGTTTTACAGTGTGGTTTTATTTATATCCTTTTGTCTTTGTGCTCTATCAAAGAAATCTCCCCACAGAGATCATTATATATACGCTAGTAGATGAAAAGTGCCACACACTGAAAGATAAAGAAAAGGCAGCAAATACAGCACACAGAATAAAGAACAGGAATAAAGCAGTTTAAAATGAATGCGTTTGAGATTTTTCTCTAAGAAAAAAAATGAATTTGTATGTGTAGAATTCATTTATGTACACAGGACTAAGAAACAAGTCATTGTTCATCATGGGAAATAACAATAAAGGAATTAAACTGTAAATATGAATCAAAAAGCCTGTTTTAAGTATCATAAATACTGAATTTTCTTTCATCACATCAACATTTTTGTCCTTTAATTTGGAAACCACTTGACTGACTTCAAAGGAACTAGGTAGATATTAGTGCAGTTTAGTGTTTCACAGAGACGTAGGCATGCTGCTGCTGAATGCTTAATGATTCTGCCTAATGATTCTGATAATAACCGGCAGGGGGGTTGAAATAGAAGAAAATTAGTACAAACAATTAGCTCTAAAATACTGCAGCACTAAATGATAATTTAGTGTGCACTCATACAACATTTGTATTTTTAGTTTGGTTCTTTTAGTTTTCTCATGGCCTCAGTTTGAATAAACAACACAACAGAACTGTGTTAGTCACATCTCATTTTACGAACTGCAGCAGAGGACGAGGCATTTTCCTTCACAATGCATTTTATTTTGCAGATTGTACTGAAAAACGCTGATATCCAAAATACAGAGCTGCGAGTGAGTGGAAACAGTGTTAGAATCTGTGTGAACACAGGGATGTGTCTTTCTCTCTTTATGTGTTAGCTTTTGATGATTTTTCAAAACCAAAAAACTAGTCAACAATGAATTCCTTTATCACAAATTCAAACTGACTGTCTAGATTCTCTGGAGCAAATAGTGCAGGCAATAATAGAAGTTTGCATCCACTGAGTACTGCTGCAACACTTTCTGGGTGTGCCAAATTTCTTTTTAATTTCTATCTTAAATAATGATCTAAACTTAAAAAAATAATTAGGTTTTAGTTTTCACAGAATGGTGAAATGCTGAGCTATGCCTACTGTTTTTAAGGGCTGTTGGTTTTCTTACAACCCTTAAAATAAAGAAGTCATTGCAACCCCCTGTGAAGCTTTGGCGAACCCTACTGAGGATCAAGATTCCAGTGTTGGTATCCAGTTATGTAGAGCCTTTGCTCTTTTCCTCTTTCACAACACTGAGGTTTGGAACCAGTTCTTACAAATTAGCTACAATGGATTCCTTCTTGTATAACTGTTAAACACTGGTGTTAATCTATTCAATTACGTAGTGTCTATGAAACATTGCTGTCAAGCCCCAATATAGTTGTGCTTGAAATATCTCTAGAATTAGGTTGCTGTCAGGTTTGAGGAGCTCTATGTAGGAATATATAAGACAGAACTACAGTAAAATCTATAGATCAGATCAGTTACTGATTATAGATCAACTAAAAGTGAAACTGAACTTGAAAGAAGTGAAATAATCTTTCAGAAACTGTCAGTGCTGGATCTAGGACTACACTAGAGTTTTTACTGAGTCTTTCTGTGTCTTTCAAGGCTGCCTCCTCCACTCACTCCACTCCTCTTACAACCTCCCCATGCTCAAAATATTCAACTCAAATGCTTTTCAGTCTTCTTTCTTTTGTCAGTTACCAATGTGCAAACACCTCCTTGTCATTCATTTGTTCCTGTTTTAGCGTTCGCCCAAGGTCAGAGTCATAAGTGACCCTCCATGTGTGCACAATGAGCCGTTTCATGAATGAGGGGTGTTTGAAGGCCAACGCCAAGTGCAGTCTCAATGGTCAGATGATGTTCTGAAAAGACAGTGTTTTGTTGTCAAGGACAGAGTGTTCTGTGTTGATTTAAAGTGTGAGTTTAGTTGTCTAAAGTGCTAACTTCACTTTCTGTGTATGTACTGAAAAGGAGAGTTCAGAACCTGTTTTATTCCACTGTTGTAAAAGTTCAAGGGTCAAAGTTATCTTTATTGGCCCAGTAGGGGAAATTTGTTATGCGGCAAAAATTTACATAATGACAGAATACAAAAGGACAACATCAACAAGGCAACAAAGCTTGTGGAGGGAAATGGAATTTCTTCTGGGTACAAATTTGCAAGAATGCAAATGTGCCAGGGTGTAGCGCAAGGACTACAACAGAGGGCTTATTGCTGTTAAGCATATCATAGCATCTGGGGATGAGAGACATGGAGTCTTTTAGTCCTCCGAACAGGTGCCCTGAAGTGACAGCCTGAGGGAGATATCTCAACTGCCTCTTGAGTGGATGGTCCTGGCAATCCAGTTTAGCATGACCTGGGAATCCTCATGTACCTTTGCTTGCTATTATTGCATCAATGTGGCTGCTCTACCTGCTATGACAACAGCTGTGCTGTCAACAGCTTCCATGGCTTAATGCGGTAAGCATTCCTCGTGACCTTGCTGGTATTAGCCACCCAGTGCTGAAGCACCGCCCTTTGGTGGTCAGGAAGAATGAAATAGAACGAGAGTTACGAATGTAACTATGGTTCTATGAATTCTGGATGACCGCCAGAGCTGTCTGTCACTAGGAATCTGGGCGAGAAGATTCTGTAGGAACAGATTGCGTGATGACGTGGGGGTTTTATACTGGGGAGTGCGCTCTACGTCATCACATGGTCACAGATGACTTTGTTGGTATAGTAACTCGACCTGCACATATGCAAGATGGATATATTCATTTTTTAGGGTGACCTATAAATAGGAAAATAAATTAATCAGAATTCCAGCATTTCACCAGCAGGATTCCCTGATTGAAGGGTTTGGAGTGGTTTGAAGTGGCATTTAAACCATGTTGGTGTCCATTAAACCATTTATAGTGTCACTAATAAATGTACAGAAAATATAAAGGTTGAGGGTTTGGTGTTATTGTGATTATAAAAGAAGACTACTCCTGCCCTCTGCAAATCCTGGCTACAGCTCCACTGGTGGCCCTTGAATGTAAATGCTGTAATAGGTCTGTGGCAACTACAGTGTAGCTAAGAAGAGGATTAAGGTTAGGGAAAGATGGTGGTGACAGGTAATAAAAAGATGAAAGTTAAGCTAGCTGTATGTTTTTTCACAGTAGCACTGTGGAGCAAGGTTTTATGATTAGGTCCCTGTTTGGTTTGCAACCATCCAGGTGATGCAATGAGCATTCCTGCTGTGGTTTTACATTGTTCTGCTGATTGATAGTGAAGAACACTGCTCACTAGTAAAAATGGATGTAAACAGTGCAGGGTTTAAAAGCTGGGTGTACAGAGTCCAGACAAATATCTATAAAAGACTAAATTCTCCCAGTTTTCACCACACACATAGACATTTCCTATGTTCCATTCCACTCATTATTACCTAACAAAACATAATAATGCACCACACAACTCAATCTGATTTGTTTGTATGTGTGTCAATCAATCAGTCAATATATTGTCGTGGAGCCTATGAGTCATAGAAATTCTTGAGGCTCTTTCAGAACCTGTCAGTATGCTAACATTTAGCTCACGGCCTTTTCTAAAGAACTTCAGGCGGCTTGCTCCTTCATAAAATGTCGAGCTATGTTCATGACATCCATGTTGTTGAAAGGTGAAAATGCCTTCTTCCCCACCATGTGTGCATGTATGTATGTTTGATACAAGGGTTTGGTTTTTTGCAAATATACTTCTATTCTTCTTCACTGAATGTAAATTCACTGGCAAATTCCATTCGGTGTGCCACGCTTCTTGGTGTGCTGTGGTTGCTGCAGCGATATGCGGCCGATTTAGTCAACGTTTGAAACAAGCCTGGCGGGCTAAACGTTCCGCTTCTGAAATGCTCCTGGAGGTGTAGTCACATTGAGGATGGACCAAAACAGCGGCACAGCCGTGACGTGACAGAGTTTTGGGCTCAGTGTGACTGTAGGTCAGGAGGTAGAGTGGGTTGTCCACTCTAAGATGATCGGCGGTTTGATCCCCGGCTCCACCAAACGGCATGTTGAAATGTCCTTGGGAAACATACTGAACTGAAGGATTTGCCATTGGTGTAAATGTGTTGAATGGTTAGCTTCCAAAAAACTAGGACTAAAGAGCTGGCACCTTGCATGGCAGCCAAAGCCATCAGTGTATGGATTTATCGGTGAATGTGATATGTAGTGTGAAAGTGTGCAGAAAACTAGAAAGGCATTATAAGCACAGTCCATTTGCCATTTAAACACTACAGGACAACTTCAGTTGCAGTTGCAGGTCTGTGATGTTAACTTTGGTTTCTTGCATGATACCCAGACGTGCTTACATGTCCATCTACCACCCTGATCACCACACCCTTCATTTTCCCTCGCTACTTAGTTAGTATACTACCATTTACATAAGCACTAGACTAAACTTATACTGGACTTAACTTGTGAGTTGCAGAGTCGTCTAGATCAGACATATTCACTTGGGGTTGTGGGCTGTGGAATCATTGTTGTGGGAGAAAAGTCAGATTGGTGCCTCTCAACCCCCGATGAGACGACATGTTTCCTCCTAACGCACAATTACTGTGTGTAGTAATTGGGTCAGATTGGGTTATGTTAAGTGACAACTGGACAGACAATGACTCTGGGGCCCATCAGTGTCAGCAGATTGGGATTCCAGCTAAACGTATGATTGCAATTAAAGCTTTGGTGATGTTCAGAACTACTGTGCTGCATCTTATGACGTTCGCCTACAGGGATAATAACTCTCTAACTCTAAAGTGTTAGCATGTTCTTAATTGTATCATTTCCAACATACTACCCTCCCTCTGCCATCCCTTCCCCCTCCACCGCTCCTTTCTTTCCCTCCCAAATGAGATAGGGTGATGGACTCCTCCATTACACGAATGCTATCAAGGGAGTGGTTAATGAGAATGGATGAAGCTTTCCCTATCAGTTAGCTGACCCATTATCGTCCCGTATTGTGGCAAAATCTCATTTGACTGTGTTTTAATTAAACAGTGCTGGCTAAGTAAAAGGCCGCCTTGCATTCGGTGCAGCTGAACCTGGGGCACCGCAGCAGTAATCATTTGGCACAGGTAACTTTTAATCATTCTGCCAACGCAACACGGGACTCACCCTCCGCTGTGATATGCAGGCAGCTTATTAGAGGCCCCTTTTGTTGGCTGCCCCCAATTGCTCTTTTTTTGAAGAACACAAGAAAAAAAAAATCCTTAGAGTTTCACGGCCCGCTGTATGGTGTGGCATCAAGAGAAAAAGAGAGGGGGAATAAAAGGCGAGTTAAAAAAAAAAGAAAGAAGAGGAGATCAGCCAAGCATAGAGGCAAACCTGGCTTTAATCACCCCCACACACACACACACAAAAGTTTAACAACCGCTACCACCTCCCCTGTGCTGCAAACTGTGTAGCTGCGAACAAAGTTCTGCAAGTGTGCTGTACACTTGTCCTTGGAGGACAAAAAGTTCTCCTGATGAGAAAAAAAATGATTTCAAGATATGAAAGTTCAGAGAGAAAGAGAGGAGAGCAAGAAAAGGGGAGTACTGAGGAGAAGGATAAACTATTAGAGGCAGCACGGAAAAAGAAGACTCAGGAGCATGTGAGAGAGCAGGCGAGATACTGTAGGATGAAAACTTTTTTTTCCCCTCTCTCTTCTGCATGGCCTGGTTGTACAGGCTGCCTGGCTTGCTGGCATGTATACAGCCCAGGGGGGACAGTGAATCTCCCTGAACGACACCAAAGCCAGAGAGCTACGACTGGGGATGAAGCCGCTCGCATCGCACAACCTCCCGCTGCTCCGAATCAAGAGCTGCAAAAAGCGAGAAAAACACCTTTGATCTGACCTCTCTTTCTCTCTGTTTCTCCATTTTTTTCACCACCCTGAATCTCTTCCTCTATTTCATGCTCTCTTCATCATGAACCTTTCTCTCTTGTCTAGTTCTCTCTTTATAAAACTTCTCCCAACATATTACCATATAAGCTCCCATTGTTCTAATGCTGAGTGAGTCGTTCTCGATGCATAAATTTAACACCTCAATCGCACTACACTTGAAGTGTGATATGATGCATAACAAGCAGATCAAAACCCTTCCAGACGGATGGATTATTTAAGGTAAATATCAGAGAATTACAGCCAATTATGTGTCATGTCTTTAAGAATACAGATGAAGAATTCAACCCGCTGTGTGATGATAATCATGCTCACACTTAGTGATGTAAATGCCCTTAAATCCAGGACGTTTTGCACAACTAAGAAAATATATTCCCAGTTTTAATCCTAGATTGGAACTTCAAAGCAGTTATTAAAATGAGTGTGTTTGTGTTTATATGTGTGTGTGTGTGCACTTACCTACCTATCTAAGTACAGACTTGGACACCTTTATGCATTCATCAACAGTGGACTTGAAAGCTAATGGGATATTTTTTAGGTCCCCTGTTGGTCATGCCTTAAATCATCCTAAAATCATGTCTAACATGCTCTGATAATGCTTTTTAATTTATTGCTAAGTGGGGACCTGCAGGTGTTTGAGTGTTTAGGTCCCTTCTCAGCAGTACGTGTGTGTGTGTGTGTGTGTGTGTGTGTGTGTGTGAGGAAGGTGTTTAGGGCTTGCCAAGTGAGAGCTGTATGCTGGACTGAATACGAAATGGATTCATGGATGGACAGAGAAAGGGGAGGGGATGGATGGAGGAGGAGTGGGGTATTCATATTTAATACCCACCATCTCCTTCGTCCTCGTCTCTCACCTCTCCAGCTCCTCCTCTCCAACTCTTCCTCCCACACTGTCTCAACTTTTATCTCTCGTAGTTGTCCTCTTCCTCTAAGCTAAAACAGGTCAGCAAAGCTCTCTCTCTCTTTCTCTGGAAGTGAAGTTAGAGGAGTAAGCCAACTTATGGTCACTACTTCTGCTTCTCTTATTTATTTCATGTAGTTTTGGCCATTGTTTCAGTTTGGATAACGCTGTACACAACCAAAGCACAGCTGAGATCTGGTAACATGCCAACATTGATACCAGAGATAACAAAGACAATCAACCAATCAATCAAAACAATCAACTAACCAGCAGAAATATTTTACAGCCTAATTCAGACAGTGATTTTGGTCTCGGAAGCTAATTTCCCCATTCATGACAACTGTACTGCGGGTAAATTGCTTTTAACTCACCTGTGTAAATAATCTAAAACTTATATATATTAAAGTTGTGCATAATTAACAGCATGGTTGCTTTGATTGACAGGTAAGTGTTGTTGCAGATGGCTTATTAGAGCACCCAGACATCATTCGGCCCGCCTCAGGTCTGCCAATGATCCATGTCTTTGCTGATATTTAGCCTGGAGACGGAAGAAGCAGTGCAGCCAACATGGCAGCAGCCAGCACCACATATTTTCCGGCTTCAAAATGGAGCTCCGGAAACCTGCGGGTGATGTCACTCAGGCTCTATCCATTGCTTATACTGTTATCACCTATCACCTTGGCATAAAAACATGGGAAAATAAGGTCCAGATTGAAAAACACCAAAGTTACCCTTTAATGGTTTCATAAGGAACAATCAAAAACATCACCTTTATTATTCATTAAGAGTTTAATATTCAAAAAATAGTGCATCATCCAGACTGTGTGGGTGTGATTTTATCAGATGGCATTGATAATGCTGTCATCAACAAACTGATTACACACATCATCTTTAGTCCTCATTAGCCTCGTTAGCTTCAAACCAGAGAGACAAAAACACATACAGGAATTTTCATGTGGGGCTGCCCTAATGGTCTCGGGGTGAAACACAACATCTTGGTTTCAGCCCTTTCCTTAAATCTCCTCCTATGCTTCATTTTCTATTTTCTCTATCCCTCGTTTCTGTCACCTCTCTACTGTCAACGTGGTAATGAAGCCGTAAAATCCCCCCTCCCAAAACAAAAAAAATTCTAACTTTTTGTGACCCCATCACTCACAGTGAGATGCTGACTGAGAAAAGTTTTCAGGGCCTTAAATTTAAAGTAAAGTGTTATCCCATCTTATCCTGAACATCATATATGGAAGACTTGTGCTGACAAAACCTTGTAAATAAAGGGAGTAAAAAGTGTGACCGAAAACCTTTAGGTTCAAAGACATCCTTTGACTTTTACTGATCGATGGACAAAACTATGAAACACAAACCCTAGGATTTCTTAAAAAGCCAACCTTCTGGGGAAAATGCTTGGTGGTATGTTTACACTTTATTTTGAACTCGACGTGTATCCAAAATAATCAGCATCCTGATCCTGCACCGCCATCGGCCCACATGGAGAGATCAGAGGTGTTAAATAACTCATCCTGATACCCCTGTCAGTGAGTTTATTAGCCCCCACTACTGAGATGTCTCCTTCATTAGCCTTAGTAAAATGTCAATCACAGGGCGTGAGATTGTGTATGTGCGTCTCTGCTAATCAGACATATCTGTGGAGCTCCTGACACGCTGGGATTGATCAGTCACTGAGCATCAGACATCAGATGAGCATTAATGATGGAGAGGGAGAGGAGCAGCCCTCAAAGCATGCATTAGTTAGTGGACAGGGGAGTGTTTTTAACTAGTTTGCATGAGTGAGAGAGAGACAGAGGGAGTTAACGTGCTTATATGTTCATATTTACGTCTTTTTTTAATGTATTAATTACAACTGTACAGGTGGGATTTTTTTATGCTTTGTAAAATGTTAATGTGCCCACACTGCTCATTACATGACTTGGCTGCCGTATTGTGTCCTCCGTAACAGTTTTTTACTGTTAAAACTTTAAAAAATCAGACAGACTCAGCTGTAAGGAAATCATAGGGAGTGTTCATTGTGAGAAAAGAGAAAGAGTCTCACTGTTATGGAGATACACCAGCACAATTACATGTCAGAATGGATGAAATATACTGATTTTCTGGGATACAGGATGACACATGTGCCCTGCAAATGGAATTTTGTGATAACTTCATCTTTTGGATCATGTTTTGTATGTTTTGCAACATTTTGTAGCATTTTGGATGGAGAGCAGTACAAGAGGAAAGTTCATAGATTGTCCAAAAGGAAGGAGTTTCTTCCTATGGTGAGCATGAATGTGCTAAGTAAGAGTGAAGGCAAACATCCTGACAGAATTCGGTGTGTCTTTTGTGTGGTGAAGGTTGGAAAGGTAATGCAGTCACTATAAACTCTAGGGTTCCTCCTCTGGGGATCATGAGTATCAACAGCAGGGCATGAAAATCATTAAAAATGATTGTCTGGGCTGGACTGTTGTGATTTAAGATTTATATCTTCTTCTGAATCATTGTTTGATAGATGGGCCAAATGATCAATGATCAACCATCCAACATTGTCACAAGCAAAACCAAACACCCTGGGAACGTCACATTGCGGTCCGGTAGTTTAGGGTGTTTTGTTTTGAAAATCCACTGGATTTTCTATACAATTTCTGTGTCTGACTTCCAGCCAGCTCGAGCTGCTATGTGCAGATTGACATTTGCTGCTTGTGGTGTCTATCAAAAATAGAACCGATCGCACCTATCTAAGCTGAGAGCAACTGTGACAGTTTAAATCATGCTGAAATGGTTGTTGTTTAAATGATTTGTTTCCCACAGGACACTGGTCTAGGTCTGTTGCATGCAGCTCCTCATCTAACATCTTACTGTGGATGTTTTTTTTCTCATAACATTCCTCCCAACAATATTTAACTGACCTCCTGACCAAATTACACAGAGGGTGTCTGTTTCTTGTTGTACACACCAGTTTATATTCTAGAATAGCACTGCTAACAGTCTGTGACACACACACTGCGTTTACTATAACTGCGTCACATTGAAGCCTCCTGCTAGTTTATCAAAGGTAAACATTTAATGTAAAGCAGCAGGTGCAAGAAAATGTTCACTTTGCATTAGAGATAGGTAAACCGCTAGAAAATACAGCCTCGATACGCCTGAATGTGATCATTAAATATCAATAAGGATGATAAGTGAGTGTATGAACAGAAGTGTAGAGGACTGGAAGTAAACTCCAAACCACAGAGATTCAGTGATGAGCTACAAAAGTAGAGCTGAGCACAGATTTCTTTTTCTTTCTTCTCTTCTAACAGTGCTTTCTCACCAGAATAGCCACCCAGTCAGTCAGTTTAGCACAAGTCCCAGCCTTTGTTAGAGGGCATGTGGGTCAGCATAGTCCTCCCCTGCATTCAGGTCACAGTGAACAGGTGTATTCAGGGCTTGGTGCGGCACAAAATACTTTTCGGAGTATCGATATTTTTGACAACCCTAACTCCATGGAAAAGGACCTGCTCTCACTGTGGATCTACAGGGCTCATCTTAAGACTACAAAAACGCAACAATTCTTATATTTAGATGATTATACACTTATGGAAACATAGTTGAATATAAATATTATGAATATTATATTCAGTTCCTGCCAATAGATTATCCTAAATCTTACACACTGGGCCTTTAAGCTTCCAAAATATGTATAAGGTAGCATCATCATATCATATCATTTTGTCCATGTTTCCTTGCCAGATTGCCTTTTCCAGTCTCCCTTCACCTCCATCCATCTTTGCCATCAGATTTTATTATCCTTTAAGGTGTTTCTCTCCCCGCAATGTCCTTTGCCTCACACAGAAACACATGCACGCACCCTTTGTTCCATCACCAACTCGTGGCATGGTCATTTTCACACTTGTGTTCTGTGGGGAGGAGATAGCTACAACACAAGGGATGAAGAGGAGGAGGAGGAGCAACATTGTTCCTGAGAAATCTCCCTGAATGTGCGTGGTTACATATGCAGTCCTACTGTTCGGTGGCTTGAACATTACATCCACCAACACCAGCCGCCTGGGAGCAATTACGCAGACCGAGTAGGCGATGTGACACACACTTAGCTTACAGTATGTAGGCGCCTCTCCCTTGCTGATTTGGATGATGTGGTGCTGGGACTGCAGGATGTACACTGACTGAAAAATACAAATCTAGGTGTAAACATGCATTATTTGTACTACTTAACAATTTTACTTTTTAACCATTGATGTTTAATGGATTATCAGTAACAGTCAGTCAATCAAAAGGGGTTCCATGTATAAAATATCTACTTTCAACACAGCACATTTATCTGGTAAGTAATAAAAGGTATGGATCAAATAAAGCAGAATTTGTATCTGTTAAAAGTTACAAAAATGTTTTGAAACATGCACAACACATATATTTAGTATACATTTCTCCCAATGCACTACAAAAAGCCAGATCCAAGTAATTAATGTTGTAAATAAGTAATATTACATAAGAGTTCCAGCAAGTAGTCCAAGTCTTAGTAACAACCTAGCTACAGAGACACCTTCTAGTCCTGTCAGAGCTTTCTAGAGATCTTGCAGATTCCCAAACTGAATAAATACCGCGCATATAAACAACAAAACTGCTTTGGTAGTTCAGTTTCAAGCTAATAGCACTGTATTTGTGACTCAGCACACAGCTGATGGAGGATGTGATCCAAACATTTCTAATAACTCCACAGCACTGTAAAGTCTAAAAGTCAAAATGTATTGAAAAAATATGTAATAATTTCTAAATTTCAATCGTGTTTTTTATCTAATGATATTTAGCTTCAGTCCATATTAGTCGACCTTTATTTTCCAAAAATAACATTTTCTCTGCAGTCACTGAACTGTTGATCTCCAACATGCTGCACACAAACGAGGTGCACACCTGTATTAACGAGGTACACACCTGTAACAAGGCGGTCTAACAGCTCCATAGCACACAGAATATTCACTAAAGAAAGTTGAAATTAGAAATTCAGATGTATTACTTTATTAAAGTTGATTTTTAGTGTTGTGAACTTCTACTGTCTAGTGACGTCTGCTTGTATAAGCCCCTCAGTTCACCTAACAGAGCCTGTGGCAGGGGCGAAAATAGAAAATGACTCAAATGATCATAACTAAGACATGTCTTTTGGTATATATACAATAGTTTTTGAGAATAATACTTTTATTTAACATTTTTTAACACTTATTCTTAGTTGAGTAGTGTATTTTCAGTAATGTACTTTCTTCACCAATGGCACCAAAATATGCCTAAATGTATTGTTGCTTGCATTGCTGCGGGCATGGTGAGCTGTTCTTGCATTGTGCTACCTTTGACTGAGCATAACAGTCCACTGAAGTTGACATCAGCTGTTTCATGCACTACAATTTCTGACTCATTCACCATCATACTGACTCTTATATTTACTATAGATTTAATGATTTATGTCTGTGATGCCCAGCAGAATCCTTCTTGCTCTTCTTCAGTGTCTCTGACTGAACTTGTGGTTGGTACCATTAACTGCACATTGCATGAGCGACCATGCAAAGCGTCGTATTTATCTATATAGGTGTTAAAATACATTGAGGATATATGGAGAGCTGAGAAGTGGCTTTGAGTTTGAGAACTTCCTATAATTTGATACTAATTTATCAGCGTAACACTGGATCACCTAACCCTAACCCTACAGCCACTACTATCCTCACAAACATTTTAAAGCCACCCTTCAAGTCTATGGGGTGTTTGATATTTTAAAAGATATTCTGGAGTGGTGCTTTAAGAAGCGCCTAACCTGCTAGTTACTGTCAAACATTCTGGTTGAAGCATAAAAAAAGATTACCAGATATTGACCATCCTGTAAGCTGACATTTCCCAGGAAAAGTCCTGCAGTGTGTGAATATTTCAGAGACGAGCGTCATATTTATTAGAAATACCCCGCGAGATGAGAGCATGTGGAGTGAAGGTCGTCCCTCATATCCTCGCATTCACTCCACAACTTCTCATCCATGTGAGTTGCTTTGTTTCATGGAGAACTAAAGCACAATAGGCAGAGAATGTTGTTGAAAAGCCTGCACAGACAGAGGTACTTCAAGTGTCCTTTTGGTGTTGCTAGGCAACAACAAGGCAAAGTCAGCTGCTGTCAATCACTTAGCAAGTAAAGAATAGCATTAATGTTATTAGATATCTAAAGAAGAAACGCGTCTTAGCCTGATGCTCTTTGTTCTGTCATTTCTGTATTACTGAAACAGCTAGAGCCAACTTCTCCTCTTCTGCTTACATCACGCTTACCAGAACATTAGCCTGCCTCTACTTTCATCTTATTGGACAACAGTTAAAAAAAAAAGTCTAACGGGGTCATTTTCTGCTTGGAGCCCATCGAAGCACGACCATTTTCAACTGGGAATGCAGGTGTTTCCTCAATAAAAGCAGGCCGACACAAGTGGATAAATGAGAGGTGCCCGGAGCGCAAAAGCAGAATTCAAAGTGCTTCAGACTCATTCAAAACAACTACAAAAGGTACCCCCTGTTGCTGGAAATGCATCCTGTATGATTACACCCCTGAGGCACAACACGTCAAATCAAACTTAATTATCCCAAAGAGGACAGTCAGTTCAATGCATTAGCAAAATAATGACCCTCGATTTGGGGAAATACATGTCATCAAAGTGTTTTTGGATCTACACGCTACAATAGTGATCCGGATAATCCTGTGAAAGAAGGAAGGAAATATCGCAGTGTGTGGATGAACATCCACATTTCTACACAGCTACTATTTTATGAACGCAAATTAGTTTTATTTTGAGATATGGTGACATTTTGACTTTATTTTTGCACTGCAGGAGACAGAAAATCAATTTTTATCCTTTATTTATCTACCTTTAAGAAGTTTTGCTGAGATGTGCTTGTTTTCCACGACAACCTGCCTCTCATTCATTCACTTACAGATACAAGAGAAGTTCATAAAAGTGGAGAACACTTCTACTACAGATTTTAAAGGTAGTACAAAGTAAGGTTTCTAAAGTACTGTATCACGGCACAAAATTATCATTATACCGTGTAACTGCAGGTTTTGTCCAGTACCACAGATTCAACCTTTACTCGGACAGGTGCTGACATTTTTATCTATTTATGTCTTTTCAAAACTCGTATTATTTACTTATTATTTGGATTAATCTGTTATGAAACAGACCCTCCCACCTATTGAGGTTTTAAATCCCCTATCCACCTACTGACATTTCATCAGTGTCAAATGACCGTAAATGAGTGTAGCAACACATTTCAGTCATGGCTACTGCCTCAGCGCTCATAGATAAAAAGGGCATCATTATTCTAATATTAAGCGCAGTGATATATTATCACCTCTGCTCTGCCAGTGCTGTCTTTCTGTGGACTAGAAAGGGAATCTTGGCTAAACTGCTACATGAAGGGGTGGACAAAAAACAAAATGCAACTCAATAAAGACATCTTTGCTAGCTTCCACTTTGTGTTTCACAAGATAGTTAGCCCTGCTTAATTTCTGCATGTAATTGTAATGGAAGCTGTAGGAGAGAGGAATGACATTGTGAGAGACAAAAAGTTAGTAAAAAAACACCTAAATATGTACAGAACTACAAAGAATTTTCTTCTGAGCAGCTTTTCATTTATTCGCAGTATAGACGCAGAGGGGTGAACATTTCCTGCTCTGACTGGCAGTATAGACGCAGAGGGGTGAACATTTCCTGCTCTGACTGCAGCTGGGAGGGACTGCTGCGCAAGGACTGGGCCACCTGCGAGTGCTTTGGGATGGTGGAGGGGCCCATGGCAGCACTTGCTGCTCGTTGAGAAGAGTAAGAACAATACATGCTTTTACATCAGAGTCTCCAAAAGTCTCCAATGACACCAGAAAAAGTTGCTAGATTTGTCGCTTGTCGCATTTTGAGTTGCTACAGGGGTTGGCAACACTGCTTAGCTGCCTTCCTCTGTGTCATGGACTGTAAAAAAAAATTAAAGGCCTGGGAAATTAAACTAAGTAGGGTTACTCAATCATTAATCTTAACCTACAATGAGTTTTACTGGTTAATACATTTAATAGTAATGTCTCTACAGAGGATTATTGTCAGTGTCTACCAGGTCAGATCTGAACAGATTCCACTTGAAATCAGATAAACAAAGCAGTGGAAACGCTACAACTTTTGGCCACATTGCCGACAGAATCAAAATTCTAATGAAAAGTTCCCCGCTTTAAAATATTCTGACAAATCTAAATTTAATATGATAAAAAAAATAATAATGATAAAAATCTGGTGCACTGTAAATCAATTACTTTTTCATTTCAAACCCTGTATAAAGTATTCCTATTGAAACAGATCTGTGAAAGTTTAGTAACTTTCAGCCAGCCTCCACCAGCACATGCAGCACTCGATGACACGCTTTGAGTAGACGTGACAATACGCTCCTAACACCAGTAAACAAAATACCTTCAGTAAATACACAGAGATAATGGAATAATGCCAGAAATGTGAATAATATATATATATTTTTTTTTTATCAAAACACTTCCAGACAGTAGATGTGTTTAAATCTCTAAGTATCAGTTATCCACAGCTGCCTTAAACTGGATGAATTGAATTCTTTAAATCCCTGCAGCCACCTGAAGACAGCAGGGCAGATAAGTTTATAAATCTAGCAGTCCCTGTACACCTGACCAACTGTATTTACCTTGATTAGATCGCATGCAAAATAAGCACAAACCCCTCCTCACACTTCAGTTAGAACTTGGTATTCTGCCAGTTTATGCTCATTAATATTGTGAGTTGATTATTTGCTTGAGTGCGTATACTGCTGTGTCACATTTTACAATCTAAAATCATTTATAACATGAGATTAAGACAAAAAAAAATGTTCAAACAATCCTTTAATTATTTATTTTTGTTGTCACTGTAGTGATTTAACTAACAGCTGCTGCTGTTGTACCTTTAGTATGATTGGCTTAGCTCTTTGAGAGCAATAAGCCCATCTGTGTGATTGGCTGAGGGTGTATTTATTAATCACCACACCTTCTAATCTATATTCCACTTCAACAGCACTTTAGCACTCGGCGCTGCTGCATCTACATTGAACTAAACAGCAGGTGCATATGGAGACACCCACCCACACAGTCCGTGTGGCCAAGACTTAGCACTTTGTCATCGTGTTAAAAATAGGTCTTAAAGTGTTAGATTCCCACATATATCACCTATATGTTTGTTGTTATGTTTGTTGCACTGTATATTAACATGTCATGTGCATGCATGTAGCAAACATGATTATTTCTGGCTCCGCAAACATGACGTTTAGCTGGCTCTATGTTTGAAGGCTATGTAGGTTTATGACTGTCTCCAGTCAGTTCAAGATTAATATTGTTTTATTATGTGACTCAGATTTCATTTATAGCTATGTAACTATTACACCAGTAATAAAAAAACACACATGGAACTATTAACTATTTAGGGGCACATAGAGACCGACTCATGTTCTAGATAATTCAGCTTATACAGCACTACAACCCATTTTCTCCACTGGAAGAGCACCCTGGAGGGCATTTTATCACGTTTTCATCATTTATATCTACCATAGGGCCATTCTTTTGTGTTGTGTTTGAACATGGGGGCAAAATGTACGATAGCAGCAGTATCATTGTAGTTCTGTGTGAAGTCAGAATAAATGTGTTCTGAGTTTGTCAGACCAATAAAGAAAGTGTCGTTAACCACCCAGCAAAATTTGAATGATTAAAATGATCAAACGGTTTATGAAATTAGGTGTCAAAATCAGGTAAAAAAATGAATTCTCAGCTCCAGGACTGTGAAGGCGTGTCCATTGAATGACCTAAAGCCACACCCACTTGTGGGAGCAGTCAAGCAAACGTCAGATAAGTTCAGAAAATGATATGACTAACTTTGAAACACTCAAACAAGATGAATTAATCTCTATATCTCTGCTAGAGTTGCAGGGGTATGCTGAGGGTGGCCTCAGTATGTCATTGAGCCACCCTTTAGGACCGCCCACAAAAAAAGTGGTGAAAAACAGTTTTAACCTCTAATTCCACACTTCAGTAATATGTCGTTCAAAGTCTTTTCACATGTTTTCAGTAACTATTTTCCGACATATTTAATGTATTTTGAAAAAAAAAATGCCTTTACACAGACTTTAAACAAATTTCAGACAAACTCTAAATAAAGGCAGTACTGAAGGTAAGAGAGTGTTTGTCCCAGGCAGGGTTAAACAGACAGATATTTTGGGGGTGTATGGTGTACTTCTTACTCATCATTGAATGCCATACTTACTGTACTCTGGACAGTAGGCTACTGTATGAAGTCCTCTTAATAACACTCATCTCCCACATGACATTTATATCTTCTCACTGAAAAGGGTGTCATTGGTCCGGTTAATAATCCATCTAATCTTTCACCTGACATTCTGGTGTCAGCCTGTAATATGGACAGAGAAAGTTTTGCAGACTCAGGTCTCTGACATTTGAATGTATGCTCAGGCAGTTTTAATAAGAATTTTACTATTTCAGACAGTCTGCAGGGTGAAGTTAGATGTGGATTTGATGTGATCTGAACAGCCCTTAGCAGCACTTGAACTCTTACCTGAGATGGAACGTTGAGACATAGAGTGGAGATGATTGGCCTCATGCTCACTATCCATTGAAGGCTTTCCTTTTTTCTTTCCAGCTGTAACGAGTAGCTTTTAAGGACAAGGCACTGATTAGTGGGAGGTTGAGAGAGGGGAGAACGAGAGAGAGATAGTGTACAGAGAAGAAGATGGACACTGGGATGAAGAGGAAGGCGGAAAAGGGGATAAGTCTGAGCAGAGACAGCGAAGAGCGCAATGATGCAGGCTTTAAAGGAAAGGTGTGTGGGTGGAGGTGGAGAACTGAGGCAGCGTATCAAAGGAGGGGTGAAGTGCAGGAATGATTAAGAAAGGAAGGATGAAGAACAGCATTTACGAGTACAAGAGACTGGAAGATGAGTGGCAGCTGCATCACTTGTCTGCGACTCTGTAAGTACTTTACTTACTTAGAGTTTATATAACATTAACTCTTCTTTACCTGGTAGTTACTCTGTACTCTCTGTCTTAATTAAGGTCACTTTATCAGTTGTTTGTGTCCCCCATCTGTATGGAAGGCTAAAGCTGCCGACATTAAAATGAAGTAATTCATGGTACCAGACTGAATATTAAACTTGTTTGAATATGATTTAAATGAAATAAAAATGTACATGTTCACTTTTTCATAATGAAATGAAATGAAAATTCAACAATTTAAAAGTCCACTTAATCTGTTTAACTTTCAATTTCAGTTGTAGGTTGAACATGTGTGGCAGTGTTAATATTTATTTTCGTGTGTGTTTTGAATTTTGACTACAATTATACATTTTAAGAAAATACAGAAAGATGTGAAACTTTAATGTAGTTACTCAAATATTCCATTTCCACATTTTGATGTGTGTGTGAATGTGTATATTTTTAAAAATCTTTTCTAAAAAGAGGATTATACCGTCTTATGAAGCACAGTAACTTCTTTGATGGCAACTTGAAAGTAGATTTTAAATGAAAGCAGTTGGTCTGTTGTGATATAATGAACTATAACTTGTTGGGTATTAATTGGATTTTCATGTTTTACATCATCTTGGATGTGTGGAATACAGCACAGCGCAAAAATCAAAGTATATTTTACAAACTTATACCTCTATAATGAAGATGTTTGATGTTTTCAGCCAGCAGCATCATAATAATTTGCATGTCATACTGTCCTTCCACCTGCACAAATGACAATGACATTGCCATAGCAACTAATCTAATACAACATACAAGTAATACCTTGACCTCTCTTCTTCTGTCTGCCTGGCTGTGTCCCACTGTCACTCATAAACCAATCAGAAGGTAACATCTCCCTCCTCTAGTCTTCTGTCACCTCTGACCCCGCCCCTGAACCCAGGTCTCCTCCAATAAGGCTTCATGTCACAGCGAGGCACTCACCCATGGCCGCAGACAGAGCCGCCAATCATCTGGGATAATCAGAAATGGGTTGACCCAGAGGTGACCCGGCCTTGCAGAGGGCTGACAGGATGAGAGGCACTGGAGTGAAACTTACAGGATATTTTCACACTGTCTCTCTCTCTCTCTGTCACACACACACACACACTGCTGTGCACTCTCTTAGTACAGCGGTTTACAGTACATGAGCTCAACTTTAAACTAAAAACTTCTTAACTCTCTCCACAGATTATTGTGGGAAGAATCTGTGTAGCAAAGCTACAAACGACTATGATATCCTGATGCTTTTCTGGCTTATTGATAAGAGTTTACCTCTCCCAGCGTCCCATGTGCTCATGTTATTAACTTGCCCTTCACAAACAGCAGTCACAGTGATGATCTGATTGTTTTTTATGATATGCTGCCATGGATCCATTGGCTTGGTCTATTAACCTTTAATATGCTCCAGTATCATTCACTCATGCCGCTGGAAGCCTCATGTCCTTTTGTGTCACAGTCCCGGAGAGACAGATACAGTTTCATGGGTGGCACCGACCACCCCTTAAACCTGATTGGCCACCTAAGGTGTCCACACAGGCTCATTTATTTTAATTGTGTTGGTACTTACTGTGAACGTTTTGTTCAGTGTGCATCGTGGACTACTTCTGGGTGTGCGATTTCTTTTTGAGGACTTGAAGAATTAAAGTATGGAAGCTTTATATTAAATTTAACAATCTTAAATGATACAATAATGTTAGTAACGGAAGCAGATATGACAAATGGCTAATGAATACTATTCTGACTTGTCTGCCAGTCAAAACTGTTTAAATATGCCTCTGCTAAAGGATGAAAGAAACAGACAAAGTGGCGAAAGAGGGGACAGTATCACTAGTCTATGAACTAACAAATCCTCACACTTCTTCATGTCAGTGACTGACCATCGACTTGCTACTGACTGATTGACCAACAAGCTAAATGTCACTAAATGAAGCTTGTGGTGTGGTCTGATTTCACACACAGCCTCATTTTATTTGTGTGACTAAACAGCTTTTGTGATAGAGACCTAAGCAACTTTCTGATTCATCAACATTTGACAGCTGACATGAAAACTATTGCTGGCAGATTTAATTGACTGTGGCCAAATAGCTAAGCTAATGTTTGCTCCATTAGTTAACCTCTTTCAAGGCAAGCTTCAACACAGTTGTGAATGGAGCTTAGGCCTGATTCAGATCAAATCTGGTGCTACGGCTGAGGGTTTTTTTCTATTAATTTGATCAGGGGCACTGCGTTCTGGCTGTGGCGATGTGGGCTTCAGGGGGTCGAAAAGAAAACCCCTCCACAGTCAGCCTGAAATGTCAGTGAAACTGACTGACTGAACTGAATATGAGTGAATTTCTATGTGCATCTTTCCATTGACCTGTGATGCAACCACCCGGTTTCTGAAGTTCACTTTGTATTCCATTTGAACACTTTTTATGTATTTTTATATTTTTTTTGTTTGTTTTTACAGCCAAAATTTGCCTCAATTCCATTCTGTTTTTCATCACCCTTCTGTTGATCTGGGATGGTGAGGTGCAGCAAGAAACACTGCAGACCGCTGAGTCGTGTGCACTCTAATGTAAGATTGCCCACACTCTCCTGTATTTTTTCAAAAGTCTTTTGTCTTGCTGCTTGGAGCCTTTCCTCAAATAAAGCTTGTGTCCTTGTTGTGAGCTAGTAACTGAATGAAAGTGAGGCGCGAATGAGAGCGCAGCAGAATCATGACTTTGAATGCGAGCGGACAGAGGAAAAGGATAGCAGTCCGTTGTCGGTCTGACAGTAAATGTACACTGTAGGTTACAGTTTGTTGCTGCAGCTTCTCAAGACCAAGAAACATCTCATCTGTTGTTTGTTTCCCAACTGCTGGAAAAGTGAAGGGCGTTAGCCCTGAAGCCCCCTGGTAACAACCCGTCCGACATTCTGTGGTAGAAACTCAGAGATCAAGGGTTTAGATAGATAGAGGTTTGGTATGAGTTCCAAGGGTACTATACTGAGCGTGTTTGATGGAAATGCAGCTTAAGATTGTCACTGAGGGTGGCTAGAGACACTGGCATCCTTTGTCATTGCCTGTAGTTTTGTCCAACATTACCGCTGCAGACAATTCCCTCTTGGATGCAATGCAGCACAGCAAGTTTTGTATAATGTAACACAAAACTGAATAGCCCTGACGATATCTGGCAGCTGAAAGAAGAACAGAACTCACATTGTCTGTATAGAGCCTTTATAGATACATTACTTGTTTCATAGCAACCACAGCTGACACGTTATCAAAGGGCAGCTGAGAACTGGTTTTACACAAATAAAGACTGGATTGTTGGGGAAAGAAAGAGAGGAATCATGTTTATCAAGTGGTGATCATAGGCGTCTGTGATAGCACCTTTTACCGCAAGTTTTGTGATTCAGCTTTTGAGCCTCCGAAGAAGACATTTTTAGTAGCTACATGAGAAGAAAATGAGATGGAGAAAGCAAGAATGTTAAGACGAGAGTGGCAGAGATTGGTTGTGTTGTTAGTATTCAACCTCCGGTATCAGAGGTGGCCTCTTCCAGACATCCCATCTCCAATTCCCCACTCACCTGTCGTACTGACGCAAAGAGAGGGCGGAAAGTACAGCAGAGAATGAAAATTAGAGAGGTTATCCAAAAAAGAAAAGAAAAAAAACTTAGAGGTGAGAAAGATTTAGATAGACAGAAGAAGAATAACAAAAGGAAAATCACACTCAAGAGTTACTGATGCCCTGTTCCAGGCTCTGATCTGTCTTTGTTGGCACTTCTTGTTAGAAGTACGAATGAAGCGTCTGTCACTGCGACTGTCACGGTGTCAGAGTTCAAACTTGTGATAGCCTTTCATCTTGATTTTTTTCAGGTGATTTTTGTGGCATTTTGAATTTCTGTTTTTCATTAACACCGTGGTGAGAGGAAGAAAAGGTGCGGAACAGAGAAAGGATCACGACACACAGAGGATATCAAAAGCCCACATACACTCTGAAAGGTCATAACTTACAAGTCTGGAAATAAAAGCCAGGAGAATCAGACGTGTTTATACTTTTTTACTGCAATTAATACATGACAGTTTATCAAAAGAGTTCTTTGAATATTTTGGGAATTGCACAGATTTTCTTTGCTTTTCGTGAGTGAGATGTCGTGTCTGAGTGTTGAAGTTCGGGTGAAACAGTTAGACTCTGTCCAAACTTACAAACAACGCCTACCAACAACTCTGAACAGGGGTGTAAATATAGACTCGTGGGCGCCCATAGAGAGATAACGCCCTCTAACAATGTGTTGGGTGGAGAACAGGCCCTTGAGAGTGATTCAGATTGCCACCTCAGAAAAAATTTAAGAAATTAAAATGGTGCCATTTGCTGTATATACCCTGGAGAAAGCAATCCCTTCTCTGTCATGGTTTTTATTTTGGGGGCGTATAGGCTGTAGTAATCTATAACAAAATATATTCTATATAAACTATAAATAATACTTAATTAAATGATTAAATTCTTATTTTCTACATACACATATGCAGGGATGATTGTTGATGAGGTCCAGAGTCAAATCTGATCTGATGACAATACGATACAGTAGCTAGAACCCATCAGAATAGCTTATACCAGGGCTCACTATTTCTACCTTACACTCCTGACTCTGAATCAATGTCAAGAAGACACTGGAACCTGAAAGAGTTAATGTCATGACGTCATAACCAGGCTAACAGCTTCTGTAACTCAACACAATCTCTTAATTAACGTCGCTTTAATCAGTCTCTCTGATCTGATGTGTGTTCCTGGAGATTATCTTCTATATTTTAAGACAGCATGGCATCTACTCCAGCTGTAAGAAATTGAACACTTAATTTTTTAATAAAGTTAAACAAAAATTACTGAGAGAGTGCACAAAAAACTACAGCTCACAGTAGGATTTAAGTCTATACACATAAGAGTCACCAACAGTCTCTTGTAAAATCAATTTCTTCATAACCTCACCTCTCTTGTCTGAACTAGCCCTACCGTCTCAGCCTGGACTTGCCTCTCATGTAGAAACACAACAGTTAAGTCACAATGTTGAAGAAGAAGAAGAAGAAGAAAATGGGCATATTGTTTGTACAGTACATGTGTCATTGTGCCTGATAAACTCATTAAACATTGTCTCATTAAACAGACAAGATCCACTTATTTACTGTACGCACTGGATCTTGTCTGTTTAATGCTCCGTAGCTTTCGAGGTTCTTCTTGGTTCTCAGACAGAGCCAGATGAACTGGTTTCCCCTGCATCCAGCCTTTAGCTAAGGTAGACTAACCACGTCCCGTGACCCACGCCCCTCTTCCTGCACAGATATGATGTTAAAATCAGCCTTCTTCCCTCACTCTCATTTCCCCCAAACTGTTAAAATATTCTATTAAGCCGAGCAAAAATTTCATCTCACAGCAATAAGATCATTGCTGACCCCATGAAGTCTTCCGAAGTGCTCCGTCCCTCGCAAAGACCTGCAAGTAAGTAAGTGAGTGTGAATGATTTGGCCCTAGTAGTGGAAGTCTGAACAGGATAATGGAGTGTAGAAAATGACTGGCTCTATGTTTTGTGGGTTAAATTGTCACTTCACATACTTGAAATTTGCTGTGGGCCACTTCTTGCATGGAGCCAAACAAGTGCAGTTCTTGCAAAATGTTTAAAGTGTACTGTATGTAATTAAAATGTATGTAATTAAGGTCTGTACAAAAATGGCCCTTTTTTTTTTCTTTTTTTTTTTCATTTGTAAAGTTTTCACTGGGCGATAGAGAACTGAGCCCTGGCCAGTGGTAGTGAGAGGGGTGGAAATATGAAGTATTTTGTGTCAGATCAGCAACAAGAGTGAGAGTTAGAAAGAGAGAGAGTGGCTGTTAATGACGACTATTATCTTCTCATCTTTTTGAGTGCTGCGTTTGCAAAAAAACAACCAAAACTGAATTATTCATCCCACAGAAATAATAAATAACCATTGCAGTTCTAATGGGAATCTGTAGCATCTATATTTTATGAACGAGCAAAAGATTTAAGACAAACGGGTTCATTATAACACACACACACAAAGACACATACACACACATACACAGAGTAATTGGTATGATTGCTTCCCCAAACACCCACAGTCTAAAAAACCTTCAAACAAAAGTCTACAGACGGTCTTATCCGAGGAGATCCACGTAGATAATTTCTTTGTCTCCGTCTCTCCTTCCCTCTCCGTCTATTGAAGTGATTTTATGCATATTCGCAAAGGCTAATTCTCTGGCGCTCACCCCGAGGTACCCCTCTGTGAATATTGGAAGCAGGGAGCAGCCTCAGCGCGCCGCTGCATGTGGTGAAATAAGATACGGAGTACATGATAGCGAGCCACACAAAGAGGGAGAACGCTATACTGAACTTCAGAGACAAAACTCACTTGATGTCTGAATCTCATCTAACGCAGAATCATGAAAAATAAAACAAAATCTGCCCATATAGATGAGGTATGATATAGAGGTTCATAACTCTATATCGTATCTCTGTCACTGATGTTTGTCTGTAGTGGGAGTGTAACACAAAGCTCCTATCTGTTTCTGTTTATAGTCTAGACTGTTTCCTTTTCTGTGTGTAACCGCTTTCTATTGCCTCTTTTATACACCTCACACTCCCCCATGTATGTATAGCTGTCAACAAAATGTACAAAAATATATGATTCAACATGTTAGCCCTACATTTAAGATAAAAAAGTGTAAACTTAATCACTCATGTTGGTCCTGTAAAAAGTCTTTATTTTACCATTAGTGTAATAGTAGCAACACCACATTGTAGAAAATCCCCCTTTTTTTTCAGTGATCATGTCATACATTATATTGTATATTAGATTAATATGACTAATAACATCTAAGCAGGGGCAGCGCAGTGGGTCTGTGGTTCAAACATGAAGTTTGACCCCAACCAGCTTGGGACCTTTCCATTCTTGTTCTCCCCGTGTCTGTGTGGGTGCTCTCTGGGTATTCTGGCTTCCTCCCACAGTCTAAATGTCTGGACATATAAGTTGATTGGTGAGAAACAAAGAGAAACTGCGTCTTTAAACGAGCTGTCAGGACTTCTGTCCGGGTGTGATGTCACAACTATACAGTCAACGCCCACTCAGAACCACCTTCGGATAGGCTCCAGTGTGTGACCGCTCTGAAAACAATGATATAATCAGAAGAAAGGCTCATTAACATTAATAGGACAAAACGCAACACAAGTCATCGTCAAGCTCCAGAGTGAAACGTGAGAAAGGAAATGTCAAACTACACTGTGATGTGTTCTGGTGCTTAAAACCGCAAATATTTCTTATATGGTTATCAAAACTTTAAATGAAACACAGAAAAGGTCTGAAATATGGAGCTTTTAATGTTGTCACTGTCAGGGTGTTTGAACTCTTATATACAGTTATGTAGTTTAATCCTTAAAATGTATCTTTTTATAAAGTCATTATCGGCTTCTTGTCTAAAACGTGTTAAATATGAACCTAAAAAGCAGCTAGAAACTATAGCTGTTACATGATACCCCGTGAGAGGATCAGTATAGAGTGGTATAAACTTTATTCAAGTACAGTAACTTGAACTGCATCTGTGCTGTGTTTGAGTGCAGTTACTGCACTGTAATGGGCTTTTCTTGTTCTCCACAAAGATTAATAAACCAAATTTAAAAAATATATACTTATTTAAATATATGTTTAGAAACACGCCCACGTTGCGGTCACAGGTTAGTGGGCAGGGCGAGGGCTGCTGTTCATATCAGTTCATACACAAATGATGCTATTTGTATCTGTTTACATCCTGAGTTAATAATACTTAGGATAATCCTCACTAGTGCTGGCAAAACTGAATGTGAGTCGTTTTTTTCAATTTGGGTATGTACTCTCTGCTCTGCACTGCTTACAGGAATTAGTTTGAAAATGAGTTTGAAAAGACTGCTGCAGCGTCGTTAAAAGTTCCTACTTGTACAACCCTGTTGGCACACTGTGTGAAATGTAAATAGAAACTAAATGTGATGACACTTTGCCTCAGTCCATCTTAAATGAGCTCCGGCCCACAGACGGTGGCAGCATTTCTGGATCTGGTTTATGTACAGTTTCCTCTTTGCACAGTTGAGTTTCAACTGTCATTTGTGGATACAGTGATGAACTGTGACAATGTTTTTTGGAAGTGTATGACAGAATCATTTCTGTATTTAATACAGTGTCTGAGGGCCTGAAGATCACAGCTATCCTGTATTGTTTTTTTGGCCTCGTACAGATATTTCTGCTGATTACCTGATTTTTTTTTAATGATACTATTAACTATAGACAAGAAAGAAAATAAATGCATATATCACAGCATGTAAATTAAAAGTCCCATGTACCCCCCCACCAAAAAATGAAAACTTTAGTGTTTAGAGGTCCAGAACTACAGTAGTAACATAGCACTCAACACTAATCCTAACATATATCTATAAAATATACAGGTGTGTACTGTAGTATAGACTATTGGTATGCACACCGTCTAAATGTGCTTTCTTTTTTTCTTTTTCTTTTTTTTTTTTTACAAAAACAGCAATATCTGAACAGTGTGTGTTTGTGTCCAAGAGTACAAAACCATGACTGATTTGCACTGAGAGCCCATCCTAAAGTGGCATGGCCTTGGAAATGTGCTGTCAGTCTTTTTCAGCATGATGGAACATACAGTACCATAACACAAGCAGATGATTCAGAAATGTTTTTCATCCACCTTATTATCAGGAGTTGGCATAGCAACAAACAGCACAAGGTGAGGAGTTGCTCTACGCTGCTGGAACCCGTGCTTTAAATCAGGGTAAGAAGTGCTTCTCATGCAATGCATTTTCAAATTATTTTCTTAACAAAGTATTCTTGATAACTATTCATAAATGTATACACTTCAGGTCTGCGCTACATCTACATATTTCCCTCGGGGTAGATATAATTGAGCCAATACAAACAGGCTGAATGGAAACTAAAATTATATTAGCTTTTTTTTCTGTTTAGGTATTTTGTTGATGCTGTTATACAAAGCTATTTAGAGTGAAGCAGGTTTTGACTTTTTTTCACTTCAGAAAGTTTGACAGGGTGCATAGCTAGTTGTAGGTTTAAAGATTTTCTGCTTATAAGTATGTGTGGTACATGCACTATGTAGTGCTTTGTAACTCTTTGAGACATTGTAGCATTCATTCCATCAAACTGGTTAAAGGAGATGGCCAGAAGTTTGCACCACTCTAAGGAAATGAAGGTTTATTGATTGACTGAGGGTTCAGATCTGTGGTTCTTTTAACTTGTCGGACTCAGTTGGAGTCTCAGCTACAGTAGTCTAGAGCTTTGGTCCGCCTTGAAATATCTCAACAACTATTGACCTGCTGACTTGATGATCCCCTGACTTTTCCACACAATGTTGGGTTGACATTTGTGGTTTGCCATCCAATTTGGTGGAGACATTTATGTTTCATGCAGGAAAAAAAATGCAATAATATGTATGATCCTTAACCTTGGGCCACACAACAAGAAGGTTAATGGCTCTGCACGGGTTCTCTCTGAAACCCTAATAAGGATAAGCAGTTACTACACCAGTTCATGTCAAGGATGGCAACAGAGAAATGTATTTTTAATGGATAAAGACAGCAGAATTCAGAAGCACTTTACTTTTTAAACACACACAGGCACAACACAAACACAAAGTGGGAGAGCTGTCCTTGACTGAAACAAAGTCAAGTATTTATTTATTCCATTAATTTTGACTCTTTCATAAAAGTTGTTGTTTCAGAGTCAACCTTTAAGGTTATTTTAAAACCTTGAGCAAGGATGAGCATGTCTTTATAAAGAGTCATCTGAACTGATGGACAATATCAGGATAGCTGTCTGTCTTAGTATTGATCTGTCCCACCCACCCCCTCACTGCACATCAGCGTACTCCCAGTGCATCTATGCTGTGAATCGCATTGACAATCTACAACTAAAACACGTCCTGTGTGGTTAAGTTGTCCTTGAAAAAAAGAGATGTTTGTTTGCATGAGAATTGAACAAAGTTGTGTTGCAAGGGAAAAAAGGAATTGTTCCGATTGCTGGTGACATTCAAATAGTGAAAACCAATTTAAGCACAAGTCACCACAAAGGGAAATGTTTTGACGAGCAAGTAGATTAGAAGTAAGGGTTATTTTTTATTCTTCTATTCAGTAGTGAACGTTCAGGGAACAAGTCATTGCACCTTACTGAAGTCAGTTTTGAGTTTTTTGTCTCCCTCGTCACCTTCACACACACACCAACACACCCAGAACACACTCATCAGTGCACTTGCACCAAATGTCACATCCATTTTGATTTTCATTATTGGTTTGTTTAACGAAAATGTCATGATAGTATGACTGTCTTTGTGTAAAGTTCACTAATATACAGTAGTTGTAACTTTCTTAATTGTGTCAAGTATTATTTGATTAATATGTTTTCTAGGTGAAGTTTAGGGGAAGTTTATGGTGTACTGCAGTGTTGAGTGTATCGAGACCAAGTCAAAACCAAGATTTTGAGGGGTTGATACCAAGTCAAGACCAGACAGTAGATAGCCTCCTTCGGTAGGTAATATGTAACTAATATGTTTCCACATCACTTTGGGTGAGGTGTGGTCCCAGCCATCTCTGCTTAGCATCACATAATTTATAGACTATGATGTTATCATTTTTATTTCTTTTGGACGCTCTTCCATGCAATTGCTGTCTTGACTGGTCTTTTTTTTAAATACAGAGTCCTCTTTGTCTAAAACTGCAGTTATTTCTGAGACAAGACCTTCAAAAAGTGGTCTTGAGATCAGCCTTGAGACCAAGACCGATTCCAAATAATACAACACGATACAACAACCAAAGACGTTGATGGAGACAGGGTCGAAGTGAAAATGATTTATTTACGGTTCATTGATTTGCAAACAATGGTTCTCAAAATGTGGGGGAGGACTGGAGAAGACAAACAAATGGAAATCAATATCACAAAACTAGACCTGACTAATCCATAGCTCTGAATTAAAAAACAAAAACAATAAAAAATAAATAAATTAAAAAAACTTGCTCATCTAAAAAAGAGACCTTCATTAAAATGAATATCGAGTTGGTTAATAGTAGAATCAACAAAGGCCCATAAATCACTTCTCATACAGTATCAGGATAAACTCCATTTAAGATTTCATACACTTTTGTTATACACTAAACATACATCCGTCCCTGTTAGCTAGATCACAAGCTGCATACATAGGAAACTGTGTTTTAAGGGGAATGGGCTGAACAGGACAGAGATCCTTGCTCCAGTTTTTGCTCAGTCCATCACTGGAACCACATGAAGTATTCACAAAAGTGAAAGAAAATGACAGCTGAGTCAGACAACAGGTTTAATGTCTTATGCATTGTGTCTTACAATTCTTGCAATTGAGCTTTCTTTCATACACTCATACAACTGTAATATGTAATGTAATGTGATTACCTATACTTTCTAAGTTGTAGTGTGCAGTAGTGATGAACTGGACTGCATTATATTGAGAGGTCAACACAGATGTCAGGGCTAAGCTCTGGATCTCGTCTGACTCTAGACCTTCCATTCATAGTTTAGCTTGTTTGCTTATTACTCATGCAAACTCATGGATGGAGTAGGAACAAGACTAAAATGTTTACTTTTCTCTCCCTCATGCCATTCTCTCACCCATACAGATCATTCAACAGCTGAACTGATCATGGATGAGAGAAAAGCAACAACAATTATAACTTCTGAGTTTTGTCACGGAGGACGGATTCTTTGAAAGGCTACTTGTGGACCACACTACAGTACCATGTTTACAAGTGTAAACTTAGAGAGACAGATGCATTTGCACGTTTTCAACATCTGCCACGAAAAACACTGATAATGAGGTCTGTGGTTTAATATTTTATGTTTATGTTCAGTTGTTTTATGTTCATGTTCCACCACCCGGGGTGTCTGGTTGTCAGACAATTTTAATACTTAGTTGTTCTTATCACCACCCCACCTACTCTTACCCCACCTAATGATTGTCTGAGTTGCTTTTGCCCCTATATTTATTTTATTTTAATGAACTTTGCTAAACTTTGCAGAGCCCACATTTAAAAGATATGCTAATCCTAACACCATTTCTTCTCTATTCTCTGAAGGAATGACTTTAAAGATACTGATCAACAGAAAAGAAACATGATTTTCTTCTAATGCTTTACTTTTAAAATAATATATGCATCTCTTGATAATCAGGCACCTACGGATGTATAATTATGTTAACACTGCAAATGTTAAATGAGGTTATCAGCAAAGGTAATCAACAAAAGTAACTGTGAACATGTTTTTGAGCAATCCCTAAAGGCAGAAACATGACTGTGTGTTCTCTAAGCAACTCAGGCAGCAAAACCTGTGTTTTATACCCAGTTAAATACTGGGTCAAGAAGTTCTCATATCTAGCTTAAAGTACTTGGTTGAGACAGTAAAAGAAACCAAAATATTTTTTTTTATTACTATTGTAGGCTAACGGTTTATGTATGTTTAGATGTGTCACAACTTGGGTATTATATTATATTTGATGTTCCCATTCATTTAAAGGTTTGTAAATGGCACAAATTGTTCATGTTGTCAAACTTCTTGGGTTTATTTGTTGGATCTAATCACAGTTTCGTACGGAAAAAAAACAGCTCATGCAAGAGAGGTGCACTAGAAAGTGTGCCATTCTGGTCCTCGTGCTAATAAACAATTGAGTCAGCCGGAAAACAGTTCCAAAAAAGTTATTTGGCTTTACAGAATTTTTTTCAGCCTTTGACAATGTATCAGGCTTTATTTTCTTTTCAAGGTCCTTAAGCCCACAGCTAACTATTATGTTTGCTCTGCTTTTACCTTTGTAAGAAAAGAAAATTATTACCTGGCTCTAGCTCATTTGTGTAACGGCCCTGATCCTTTGCTACATATTGATGGAAAGTGTTTTAAAGTGTGAATTCGACTTGAATACTTTCTGCCTTTCTATCTGTACCAAAAGAAAAGTGTTGGGGCGGATGAACCAGATGGTGAAAAGAAAAGGGAGGGAGACGAATAAGTAGAAGAAGGGAATGAAAGATGAAAAGTGGTGGCAAAGAAATCAGAGCGCTTCACAAAAAGTGGATCATGGGTGGGGAGAGAAGTGGACTGAGGCTTCAAGAAAAAGCTATGGTGGAGATGAATAGGGGAGAGGTGTGGTTGCGTGATGGAAATGGAAGGCAGGGAGGTGGGAACAGCTACAGGCGAAGAGAAGATAGATGATGGTGAGTCTGGAAGAGAAAGTTGTGAAGAGAGTAAGAAAAGCCCGGGGTGAAGTAATGAGGGCAACAGGGAGAGAAAGAGAGCAGAAAGTAAGGCGGGTGTGAGGCAGGGCAGTGGGTAAAGATGAAGGCATTGAAAGAAAGGGAGGGTGGAGGAGTACAGAAGGAATGGGAAGGCAATGTTAATAAATAAACTGTTCAGTCTTCAGACACTGCACTGCCGAAGATGCAGCTTGAGCAAAATTAATGTTTTCTTCTTTACTCCATGACCAGAGTCCCCTTTATCCCGTGCTAGTTTGCCTAATTTGCACTTTGAAAAACTGTTTCTGTGGCTCCCCCACTGAGGTGTAACACAACCATTATTTCTGCCTCTAGAACTCTGGCCAGAAATGTAAAACTAATACTACAATCTGAACAGAGGATGCCTGTGGATAAACAATCCGCAGGTCTAACTCATATATTTGTTTTTGTTACCCAAAGCAGTATGTTGTTATTTTATTGGTCCTACAGTATACTGTATATAATATAGGTTTTTACATGACATCGAAACATATTTTGACTCTCTACAAATGTCCCCACAACTCTGATGGACCTGAACTCAGGCTGCTACATCCAGTTGTATGAACTTTGAACCCTGTGTTTTACCTTACCTCTACCCTTGAGAAATTGGCACCCATTTGTCTGCGAGCACAGAGACATCTGTTAAAGAAATAATGGTGAAGCAAGTGAAGTTGTTTGACTGGGGCTGAAAAGTTTGACTTAAAGAACCAGATGAACCTGAATGAAAAAGGAAATATGTAACATCTAAGGAGAGAGAAAACTTGAATGCAGTGTAACTTGCTGGTTTCATTTTTGAGGGATCTGTACAGGACACAACAACATCACCACTAATATGTTTTATACCAGAAAATAAGGATGGACATATCTTAACTGATAACAAGATTAAAATTCTGTTAAAGTTAAAGTTCTTTCAGCACATCCCATTGTATATATATTACTCAAAATATAAATTGACATAAAATGACGTTTGTTCAGTTTGCCACTCTGGCCCCACCGGGCACGTGTCATGTCGCAGCCGCAGCGCTGTTTTGGTCCATCCTCTACACGACTTCACACCCCACTGAGAGCATTTTCAGAAGCAGTTTGCCCGCCTGTAAATATGCTCCGTGATTCATTTATTTTGCTTTTGTCTATTTTTTCAAACAGCAGTTGGGGTGTTTTATTTTGAAAATCGACCGGATTCTCTGTGCTGTTTCTGTGTGTAGCTTCCGCGAGTTCGAGGTGCTCTGTGTAAATTGACATGCTCATGGCGTCCATCAAAAATAGAACAGCCGGAGTGTTGGTTAGCTCAGTTGGTAGACCATGTACGAAGGCTCAGTCCTTGCCACAGCGGCCCAGGGTTCGAATGAAGCATGCTTCTGGGAAGCTTCTGAACCGGACCACGGTGGAGGGGTGGGGATTAAAACATTGACTAGAACGGCTATATGGCGGTATACGCTATACGGCTGTATGTGCTATGGCAACTGCGGTGCACATGAAACGTGGTGCGTACGTGCCCAGTGGAATTTGGGGGTTAGTGTTGAGACATGATTACTGTTCAAGCCTGATTGAGTCTGATGCCTATCAGGAGATTTCAGGAGAACAACTCTTAAGTTACCACTGATGCACCACTCTTTCTCACACATACTGTATTGATCTTGCTGCTGTATGATGTAAACTTAAGGACAGAAAACTACATACAGTACAGTTGTGAGCAACAAAGAAAATATCAGAACCGATGTTTCTGCAAAACCCTGGATTACATTCTGTGGCATGTGACAATTATTACTAAAACTCATGAATCCGACCCATTACGCTCTGCCTTATTTTTTATTTTTGTGTTTAGTTTTGTTGCTTTTGCATTCTCCATAATCTTTATAGACCAAATGTCTGCTGAATCGTGAAGAAAAGCTTAATGTTCAGAGAAGCAGTGGCTTTGTGGTCTTATTTGTGTTTGGGTAGGAGATTTGTTTGTTTTTTATGTGTGGGTGCAAGACAAAGCCTGAAAGAGAATGCCTAATCATGTGAGAGTCAGCAACCCTGTGGACTGGTGTGGTTTGAGTTTTGGTGGGTGCTGCACTGGATGACCTTTGTGCATGAATGGGAGTATAAATGAGTGCACACAACTATGGCAAGGTCATTGAAGTAGGAAGTTGGTCTCTAAACCGTGATGAATGTTTACAACCAGACTCTTTGACTAAGCTGTTGGCTTGTTTACAACCTGTCTGATTGTAGTTTCGGTTGAATCTACTTTTATCGATGTCTCCATGTTCCAAGGGGTCAGCAATTATTTTGGTGAGGACTATGTTATCATGACTGACAGGACTGAAGGGCAAAACCAAGAAAATATGACCAAAGTATAATGAACCTATAACCCTGTATAACCCTTATGGGGAACTACTTGTCGTTGAGTTACATCATAATGTATAATTCTTCTCCTATATATAAGTGTACAGACATACACATACTTACTTACCCCAATCTCTAACCAGGACCTTAAAAATAACCTTTTGCCACATTAGATCCAATCTTTGGTCCTCCTAAGGACTAGTTGTCCTGACAAGGTCAGTGTTTATATCGAAAAGGTTCCAAGTAAGCAACAAAAAAGAGCACAATGTGTGTGTGAACAGTAATCTGGAGTCCTAAGGCATTCTGCTCTAAAACCATCGATTTTTAGAATACAATGCAAAGATACATTGTTCTGGTTATAGTTTAAATCATAAATAGTAAAGTTAAAACAGACATATGCTCAAGATCATTTGTCACCACAGTACATAAGCAGCAAAAAACAGGTTCTCGGAAGTGGCAACATTGGTGGCCTCCATTTAGCCTGTCTTAGCCACCCATGATCTACATCTTTGCCCATTTTTGGTTTAGTGGGGAACCAGCAGACACCAAATTGCCAAGATGGCAACAGCCAGAGGCAACACACTCTGAGCTTCACAACGGCTCTTTTTATTTAAACTGTCTTTGACGTACAACTGCCCACAGCTAGCAAATCAACAGTTAGCCATCGTCTTCAAGCCTCAGGCATCAAATATAAATTAACGTGATAGATGGTGACACCAGGAACCCAGAGCAAGGAAATAAGCCATATTTGATGCCGGGAAAATGAAGATGTTTGTTTTTTTTAAATATATAAAAAAAAGAACCTTATTTTCAGCTGAACTTCTGCCTTGCAGCTACAGTCTGGGGAGTACAGTAGTAGAACGTGAAGACAGGTACTTAGACGCATTACACATTCACACCAGTCCTCCCAGTGCTCCAGCTGTCACTGCTGGGAACTCAGACGTACTGTAAGCAGAAAAGGGAAAAGTATGGTGCAATAAATGACTAGGGTTGAGGCTATTTCACAGAGAGGCTACTATCACCTTCTTGTAGATCCAAAAATACACTTCTCTCTTCCACTTCCTGTCTCACCTTTCAAACACTGAATACATTAGCCTGTTATATCAGGCTGTGATTCCTATCGAGCATACAAAGTATATACACTGACAGCGCTGCAGCATAGCAACTGTCATTATCAGTATGTCTTAAATAGAATGCTCTAATGTGTAATTATTATGTTCACTGGAAAAAAACTAAAACTAAAAATCCTTTTAAGAAATGTCTAGACATTTCTCCCAAATTGTCCCAGTCTCATTCACTACATTTACATTTAGTCACACAGCTGACACTGTTATCCAAAGCAAAAAAGGGAAAATCAAGGACATGTTAGTGCAGCAATAAGTACTACTCGCATAGGATCAAGTGACAGTTGTAGAGGGGGATAGATTTAGCATGTCCAGTTATTGGTAATGCTAGGAGAGGAGGTACTCTCTGAGCTGGGTCTTCAGGAGGTTTTTAAAGGTAGAGAGGGACACCCCTGATCTGGTAGGAGCTGGCAGGACGTTACACCAACGGATCAGAAAAGTTTGGATTGTCCTGAGCGTACAGTTGGCAGAGCCAGGCATGGTTTATTGGTGGAGTTAGGAGGTAACATATGCCTGAATAAGGGCTTTCAAGTGGGTAGGTGCAGAGAGAGAAATTTGTAGGCAAACATAAGGGATTTGAATTTAATGTGGGCTGCTACAGGTAGCTAGTGGAGCTCAATAAGAAGCGAGGTAACATTCCTGATTGCGCTTCCACCACTTGTGAACCATGATAATTTGGCAAATTACATTGTTCTTTATAATTTTATATGGAATGAGAGATTCTTGAACTTGAAATAACTGACATAATATGCTTTAATATAACCATTAATTCAGAGTCCTGAATTGAAGTTCGATACTTAGTGTCTTTGAGCTCCATTTTTTGTTTCAACCATCAAAACATTTGGTTCTGTAGCCACCAGCAAATGTCTGTAAAATGTAAAATAGTAAATGGACTCTACTTATGTAGCACCTTTCTAGTCTTCAAAGCGCATTTACACATATCTCATTCACCCATTCACACACATTCATACACTGATAGCAAAGGCATCTTCGACATGTAGACTGGAGGGGATTGAACCGGGGATCGAACCTCTGATCTTCTGATTAGTGAATGACCGGCTTTGCCTCCGAACCACAGCAAAATAGACAAAAGTGTCTATCTGTAGTTTGTTGCCAGGCAGGTAGTGTACAATTGTTTTAAGCCTGATGTAGCTGGAAACCCCACAGTGAGAGGTGTTAGAATAAAGTGAGGCTAAACACTGAACTGAAACTAAAACCATGAAGCTCCTGTAATCTCAAGGACACATTTACATTTGTTACATTTTATTAGAAAAAATATCAGTTATAGCCGCTTCAAGTAAAGTGTAAAAGTGAAAAGCAATATTGAATATATTGCCCTTTCTTGCACTTTCTCTTGCAGGTTAGAAAGGTTGAATGTAGAAGTCAGCGACAGTGGCCTGACGGAATTGTGTTCACAAGTTGTAGCTGTCAAACGGCTTGTGTTTTAACGAGTCAGTGTCACGACCCACTTCTTAGGCCGTGACAGGGAAAATAGTTGTGCTGTGAAAAGAAATGATGAAATTTACTTACAGAAACTGTAACAAAATATACAAACTCACCAACTGGTGGACCGGGGGCGTGTGAGTGCATGTGTGAACATGGACTGTGGTGAGGGGTGAAATGATTACAAGACAACAAAAGCAAAGTAAAAGTAAAGTTGAGGAGGGTTGGTTTGTGGGTGGCTGATCTTAAAAATGTTATTTTACCTGGGCTGGCCAGATGCGATCATGGAGACACAAACAACAGCCCAGGGCAAAGCATGAACCCACAGGCCATGGAAAAGCCAGAGGGTCAGTACCTGACTGAACCAAATACTGCTAAATTTCCTACCCTGATAGCTAAAGTTATATTTCTTCTCTAATTTTACTTAACACTGACCTTGGTTACTCATCAAAACAGGCCGGGACACATGTTCTGTAGCATCAACAGAAATATGATGGATGGGCCTTGCACATTATTGGAAGACACAAGGATAACTTCAAATTCAAAGTCTAAAATAAGCCTGAAAGAGGCCAGAAGTACAAATGCCAACCGTTGGACAGCTACATTATCTCATGCACATGAAGCTCATTAAAGAAATTACAGCTAGGAAATGGCTTTGACCTGTACAAATAGTGCTTTGATTATAGATAAATACAAATCACTGACTGATTGCATTACAGGAAATGACTTTAGTGTGAGCTGATAGGCAGGCTAATCCCAATAATAGGTTACTTATCAGGATTTCATCGCTGGCATCAGGGGCTGGATTCACATGAACCACAGTGAGCAAGGCTTGGGGGGAGGCACCTCTGGCTGGCTTTGAGAATCCTTGTTCTATTTTTATTCTCTATTCTATTTTTCATTCTCTCTTCTCTCTCTACTCAAATTAGAAACTAGCCTTCATGAAACCTGTTGTCCCCTGCTGGCAGAGTGTGCCATCTGCTAGTGCCCACAACACTTTATTTTGTGCTTTATATACATTCATCCATCTTTCAAATGGGCAGCACAAGTCCACCCAGACCCACCCACGCTGCATGCATGGGTCTGTTCATGTTAACAAGCAAGTACTTTCTCAAGAGAAGGGACTTTTTGGACAGCAGGGAGTACTACCCAGGAATCAAAACTGGAACTGTGGCCCCCCGGGGGCAAAATTACAGGTTGTTGTTGAGTTTCTAAGTAAAGGTCCCTGATAAGATTTTTGCAGCTGAATAAAGGTCCCCAAATTATCTACAAAACCAACCATCTTAAGCAGTAGGGTTTCTGTTGACTCATGGTAGCTGTTCTGACTGTCACAAAGGAAATTCCCAGATATGAACAGGACAGCACCATTTGTGAAGCAACCAAGAAATGTTTGTCACAAAATGTTTGCTCTCACTTCATTTATGAAGTAATTCTTCTCTTCGGAGGGTTGCCTTAAACTCAGTCCAATGGATGACACTTCAGATAATTTTCCCATCTTTATCAGTAATGCAAGACCATAAAAATATAAGATCAAATTGTGCCAAGGTGCTTTGAACGGCATGGTATTAACCTCCTGAATGTATTTGTTTAATATGGCGTGGTGACAATAATGATAAAAACAAATCTGATACAGACGGTCTCTTTTGCGCTCGTATAATTTGAATATCAAAGTCTAACTTCTCGCTTTGCACAGTTGGTTTGAAGTGAGCTCTGTGTTCCCCAAGGCTGTAACGCTCGCCTGTAGATTTCTCCCGCTTCACAAAGAGAAATGAAAGCTTCTTTCCCAACAGATGTCCGCGGTGTGAAAAGCAGGCTCCTATCAGATGACGAGGTGGCGCTCACAACAAGCGAGCAGGACCACGTCGGTACGGAAGGGCGGCTTCAAAGGATGTTGCTTTTCTTCAAAAATATAAATGAATACTGTCTGCTTTTTTGAATTTACATCATGATTATCAATCAATAGATCAATCAAACTGGGGCAAATACAACATACTGGTTTGTTATATTTAACATGTAAAGCTCATTGCTTTGACTTTTTGTTCATTTTAGGGTTTTGTTCATCTGACTTTGCAAAGAAGCTCAATTTAGAAAAGACAAGCAGAGCAATTACCTTCAATAAAACTCACAATGTGGGGAAAAAACAGAAGAATCAACCTTCACACAGGGAGCTACCATTAAAACAAGTCTAAATCTCATTTTTACCCAAAGTTTTCTTAATGAGCGGGAGGTAAAGCTGACCGGAGTGGAATTGTTTTGACACAAGTAGCCCTGTTTGACTAGACACAATTATTGCCTATATCCTCTTCTCTGACAAGGTCGGCCCAATTTGTCACATTACATAGCAAAACATTGTTAAGAGCGCTTTCTGAGTTGGATCGAATACGAAGGAATATTGTAATGTACATAACCTGAGCGGGAACATGGGGCACGCACACACACACACGTTGAAATGAAGAGCTGGAAAAGGTCAATAAGACCCACCAATTACTGCCACTCATTACTCAGAGTGGAGAGAGGGAGCAGAGGATGAAACAGTGGGCTGAGAGAGGACAGCTGGTGGTGAAATGATAATAATAGTTGGATAAATAATCTGTCTTTTTCACCATCCCTCAGCCCCCCCTCTCACGCACATACACTCCCCCTCTTCCTCCCTCTCTCCTCTCACTTGATCTATTCGGCTGAATCCTTCTCCGTCGTCCTCCTCTTCTCTCCGCTGTCTTTTCTTCTTTTTTTTTCCCGACCAGAGGAGGAGCCGGGGTGCCGGCATTGTCCCCGCACCACCTTTTCTCCTCTCTCATTTATTTCAATTTGTCATGCTTTGCTCTCCTCCCTCAGTGCGGTGCGGGTGTGGAGGGGGTGGGTTGAAGAGGGAGTGCGTCGGGAGAAGTGAGGAGAGATGGGCAAAGAAATTGGTATCTCCACTCTTGCCATAATGAAACATTTAGATGCGGACGCAGCTATGCCTCCGCATTAATGGCTTGCGATGAAGGAGAGAGAGGGGAGGGGAGGAAGGGGGACCAGGCAGTCGGACCACTTCACCCTAATAACCCTCGAATCCAGGTCAGACAGGAATAACTCCAGATAATCAGTGCTGCCACCTTTTCTCAATAAGCTGCCATCAAGGCTTGAAAAGGTTTTTGTGTTGTGTGCAAAAAGATCTGTGTGTGTGTGTGTGTTGAAAATGCATGTCCAGTCCCTCATCCTTCTCCGGGGGAATCTCAGGTGTCATATATTTCCTTGACATGAATGAATATTGACATTTTTCATCTCGACCAAGATTAGGCTGTTCGCAAACTTCCCTTTAAATTGTTCCTGAGTTTAAATCATAGCAGAGATTCTCCAGTGATAAAGCGCCGCAGATATTACCTGAAAATGATGATTGACTGGCTGGATCGCTCATGCCTTCATGTTGGAGAGAAAATGAAGACTTCATCATTGGCTCAACTTCGCAGCCCTTGAGAATAAAAGAGCCAAAAAACCTTGATTCCACAGCATGTTCCTCAGTATTTGTTTGTTAACTCCAAAGTGTTTCAAAATTGTCAAAATGCTGGCTCTGGTCTGAAGCTGAATGTGAATTCTGAACTGTTATTGCAGCACTGTTTTTTTCACAGCTCAGATGTTGTAACACAAAAGAGGCCATTAATGAAATATTGGCATTAATATCACAACAAAATCAAAACCATCCGGGAGCTTTGTTCTTCTAACTTTTGAGTCTGTTAGTGAATCTCCAACAAGCCCCGCTGACTGTCACACCAGTGTGTTTGGAATGAATCTGCCCTCAACACTTGTCACTTCAGATCTATCGGTTAATGTGCGCCGGTGCTGCTTCGAGGCTTTGTGCTATTATTTATCTCTGGCTAGTAACTAAGTATGACAAGCAAGAGATAAAGGCAAACCCATATGCAGGGCGTGCAAACACACAACAGGCTCCATCGCAAGAATGTTCACACTTTTGGGCGCGCACATGGAAAATTTCAGATGTCTAAATAAAAATAATTCAAAGGAATGATGTGAAATACACGATGAATTACAAATCAAAAGTTAAGGATCACCTGTTATATTAATGTTTTTCTTCTTGCCTTCAATAATGGCTGTTTTAACACAGATGCAAACACCAAATGCAGTCCATTCAAAGACTATTCAAAAATATACAGTGGTCCACTGACATGTGAATCGAGCTTTTTTGCCAGATGGCTCCACATTGTCTGTGTGTGTGTTAAAAGAAAAACTTAATTAACAATTATTTGGTTTTCTTTCTCTAATAACTAATTCATTGTTTTTCATTGTGACGCCACATGAAAATCAATTCACAACATTTAGATATAAAAAGAGATTTCACAGGAAGTGACCGAGTGGAGGTATGACATTTATGCAGTGGTTTATGTTCAGAATTAAAATTACGGTTTTAGTCACAGTTTACAGTTTTGAGTCTGGCTGGTCCAAAACAAGCGGCAACCTCAATGGCCAAAGAAATTGCAGTTCCTTGAAAGGCCACTTGTCCATGGAACAAGTCAGTCTCCATAAGTTCCTATATTAAAATATCCAACTTCACAGCAGAAATGTTTACATGCCAGTTTTGGTCTCTATAGCTAATTTCACCATTTGTGACAACTGTACTGAGTCTGATTTTTTATTGAACTCACCTGTTAAAATAATATTACGGCTTAAAGTTATGCATAAACAGCATAGCTGCTTTACAGGTAGGTGCTATTACAGGTGGCTTGTTTGTGGCCCGTCTCAGGTCCACCAAGGATTCACGACTTTGCCTATTCTTAGTTTAGTCAGGAGCCGGCAGAGGTGGGACTGCCATGGTGGCAACAGCCAATGCCACCACACTGTGCTTTACAACATCTATTAAGAAAACCTGTTGGCGACATCATGGATAGGATATCCATGTTTCATATAGTTGATGGTTCCAGAAATACACAAGTCAAGATGTATACTGCATTTCAGTGCAGTCCAGCAGAGGGCTGACCTGCCAAGCATAGTTTTCATCAAGTGGTGTTAAATGTTTGTTTCTTTTTATTAGGTGATACGTCACTAATACCAAAGTTAAAAATAAGCAGCTGTCATATAAAAACCTTGGGTTTACCATGGGTAGGGCTGATGGCTGCCATGTTAAACACGTTCAAGTAAAGGCCAACTCACACCGGAGGCGTTACAGAAGCGGAACGGCAGCGCCGCGGCTACCGTAGCAAATAGCCGCCAGTCTAGTCAATGAGAGCACTCACACAGGGAGCGTCTCAGAAGCGTCCCAGAAGCGGCTCCCCGCGCCACAGTGCGAGCTTTCCGTAGCATTTCTATTTTTGCCGCGAGCCGCTGCTAAACCTCGTAAATTTCAACAGAGCACTGCGCACCAGACAGGAAATCCGACACATAATCAACGTAATAAACTTCCCCTTTCAAAATAAAACACAATACGCAGTTCATGTAGCTTTTTACAACTTCACATCAATGTAACGTGATGACCGGTGGCACCAGGTGATCAAAGATCGATCAAAGGGTCTCAATATGAACGACGAGAGACTAATTGTTGAAGTGGAACAACACTCAATAACTTATGACATAACAGATGCTTTTTATAATCTCCTCCACGTCGGAGAAGCAAAGTCAGCTGTTTGTTGTTGTTGTTTTCTTTATACACTGTTTATCGCGGGGTCTCGCGTATGTCCAGGATTCTCGCGTGATCTCGCGTGAATACGGCCGGCTCGCTCCGCTGCCGTTCCGCGGCTGACACGCGTCTGGTGTGAGTTTACGCCGGGCAAAGGACGCAGCTAAACCGCGGCGCTGCCGTTCCGCTGCCAGGCCAGCACAGAACTGATCACCAGTGATTAAAACAAATTTAAACAAAATGTATTGAACTCCCTCACTAAGTCTTATTTTGAACTCCCTCACTAATAATTATTTGGACACTACATTTAGTTACATTTGTCATGATTGACTGTCTGCAGTTTTAAGGAATGAATTGTGCTGCAGGAGGCTGTACAAACAGAAAGACAGTGCCAAGACTCGGGAAATGACGGTCTTCTTTAGCTCTAAGCTTTTTATGGACAGCTGGCAAACTGGCAAAATGTTTGCCTTCAGTAACATTAAGCACTCCAAAAGAATCCATCCTTCAATAACGGCTGTTTTAACACAGTCACTAGTTGCCCTTTAGGTAATTTTAGCTGTTTACCTTGCAGATGTATATTAGCATTAGCTTATTCTTACTGCTACTTTGCCAGCACTAAATATTTTAGCTGTCAACACTTTCTGAGAATTCTGCCAACTGTGTGTTTGTGCAGCTTCCTGCAGCCCGGTCCATCCTTTAAAACTGCTGACAGTCAATCACCAACGCGACTACAGTCAATATTAGTGTCCCTGCAGCGGACAGTTTTAATAATACATCTGTTCCCTTTGTTTCTCTGTGTTGTGATTTGATTTTAACGTGGCTAAACATTATCGTCTATTCCTATGTTTTTCTGAATTAATGTTTAATGATCATGGCAAAACAACAGATGTCTTGTATTTCACTTTATTTCCTAATACGATATTTCTTTTAATTTGGCATTTCAAACCTTCCGTATGCACATATCTAACTGGATGCGCTATACAGTAAGTCAAATTAATATGGTGCAGCAATAATGGTAACATTTAATCTCTTTTTAATCACCACAATAAAAGAACATTTGCCTGAAACACACACTCTTATCTGGAGAAATCAAGCACACTTGATTTATTACAACCATGACTCATCAGAAATGAAACGACAATGCAGAGCGTTTGTTTGAGATAAGAGCCGACTCCGAACAGCTTTGAGTGAAAACTGCCATTAAGAGCGACAGCTATGACTACAGATGCGCCTACGTTGCACAGGAAAATTGGCTCTTTTTTTTTATTTTTTATGAACGCCTTTTTAACTTGTCCTGCTTCTTCTTTTGTCATCCTCACACACACACTATCTGTAAGCTAATGGCTGCCAAAGCCCAACGGCCTGCATAACTCTTCACCGTCTGACACTGTACTGTCATATCCGGCCGAGGCTTCATTAATTCCCCATCCCAGAATCAATGACTCGCCTTTGTAACGGATTTGCAGTCTTAGGCACTTTCTTTTTTCTCCTCTTATGCTCTCCCTCTCTCTCTCTTTCTCTCTCTCTCTCCTCATCTTTCACTCTCTCTTCCTCTCTTCAGTCCAACCTCAAGGGAAGAGATGTAAAGATGAATGACAACAGGGTCATTTTACCACAAGCAAAAATGTCCTACAGATAATAGAAAGTGTAGGTGTGTGTGTGTGTTTCTGTAGATGTATGTGTGTGAGCCTGCATTTGCATACATAAAAATATAAATATAATATATGTATGATGTAATATTTGCACATGAGCGCATGTTGTGTGTGTTTATGTTCATTAAGCCTGTAGATACTATATGTGGGCAGGAATGCTTGTGTGCTGACATGTATGCTGTATGTGTTGGTTTGCTTGAATCAAGGATGACATCTTTGCAAACAGTGTCGCGGCCTTCAACCCCCCAACTGACACTTTGTATTATAGTCACTGGTTGGAGATCAGATAAGGACGGTGCATTGCGGAAATTTTCCATGACCTTTGGACTGAAATGTCATTTAGCTTTGGGTCATATGTTGCTGCTTTGTGAAAGATTGTACAGATATAAGCTGGATTGAGTGAGCATAGACTTTATCAAGTGTGTTAGCATGGTAATTAGAAATATGTGTATGTATGAATGTGTTTCACATTTCAAGGCAACATATCCACTTGTTTTCTGAGACATTACACTTGAAACCACAAATTTAAAAGTCACGGTGGCTCTGTATGGTGAACTCAAGGGACCCCCAATCTTTGTGGGATTTTTTCAGCAACCGCCATGGCTGGGATATGAAGTCATGTGGAAGTGTCAAAAACTGCAGTTTCTCAAGTGCCCACTTGAGGCTGGCTACAGAACGAGTCAGTCTCCATAAGCCCGCATGTTAAAATGGCGGACTTTATAGCAGAGATAAAGATGTTTACACCCTGGTACAAAAAACAATTTTGGTCTCTTTAGATAATTTTCCCATTCATGACAACTGTACTGAGGGTGAATTTTCTTTTAACTCACCCACTGAAGTGATATTAAGGCCACCGATGGTCCACGTCCTTGCAGATTTTTAGATTAGCTGGAGGTGGGAGGACTAAGAGGCAGGACTACCGACATGGCGGCGGCCAGCGACACAGATTTTGAGCTTCGAAAACAGCTCTTTGGAACCTTATGGGTGACATCACCCATACGCGGTCAATTCTTTATACTGTTAGTGGATTCATCATCTGAGAACCATAAATGTCTGCAAGGTCTAAGCCAGCTAAAGTCAAGCATGGCTTAACAAACGTAGATGTGTAACACTCTGAGTTTGCCTTTCTCTTTTAAATTATTATTTTCACATTAAAACTTCGGGTGAGGTTAAGGTGGGAAGGCATAATGCAATTTTGTAGAAAGTTGCTGAGAAGAAAAGAAAAATTCGCCCAGGGTAACGTGAACTCAGGCAAAGAGACACGTTGAAAATGTTTCAACTTCAAATATGCACTTATCACTGGGCTTTATGAATCTAGCTGACAACCAGGTAACTCAAAGCAGAGGACTCGAACGCAGAGTACGGGATGAAGCAGATGACTTTATTTCGTAACACCGGGAAAACAAAAAGCGTCTCACGATGAGGGATGATCAAAAGCACAAACTAGAACTACAAAAAGGCAGAGCCAACAAAAAAATCACTCTATCGAGGAACTAGATGAAAACAACAAAAAAGCTAGACTACAAGATAAACTACAAAGAGGCAAAGACCAAAAAAATAAAAATAAAAAAAATCGCTCTTTCGAGGAACTAGAAGACGAAACAAAAAATTGGCTACAAGATAACTACTGACTAGACTATGACTAGAGTGCTGGTGATCAGGACAATAGACTTGACACACTGGCACAGGACAAAGGGAGACGTAGACTATAAACACATGGAGGGAAATGGGGAACAGGTGGACAAAACCAGGATTCAGGGGAGACAATCAGACTGGTGACACATGAGGAAGGGCAAGTGACCTGAAACGAGAGGAGAGTTAATTTCCAAAATAAAACAGGAAGTCACAAAACAAACATGGAGACAGGACAAAAACTCAACTTGACATACCGGTGTGACACTAGCTTGACTGTATGTACCAAAAATGAAAGATCAGATTGTATTTAGATGGTTTACATGTTTGAACTGTTTGGAATAAATCTCTTGTTCATATAGTTGTTTTCATAATCCTGATATTGAGAGAAATGTTTCAGTTACATTTAGAAAAAAACAAAAGCTTTTTTGCCATGTTAATGTCAGTACAAAGGTCATTATAGGTCCATTCCATAAACCCTTTTATTAAAACTCCTGTATTGATCCGAAGGCTTCTGTATTGATCCTTTGCCAAGTGGCTGAAAGCAATAGAGTGAAGGCACTTTAGGGTTAGCGATGGGGCCTCCCTTAAGTTCCCCATACAGAGCCACCTTTTGACTTTTAAATTTGTGGTTTCAAGTGTAATGTCTCAAAAAACAAGTGGATATGTTGCCTTGAAATGTGAAACACATTCATACATACACATATTCTAATTCCCAGCTAACACACTTGATAAGTCTATGCTCACTCAATCCAGCTTATATCTGTACAATCTTTCACAAAGCAGCAACATATGACCCAAAGCTAAATGACATTTCAGTCCAAAGGTCATGGAAAATTCCGCAATGCACCGTCCTTATCTGATCTCCAACCAGTGACTATAATACAAAGTGTCAGTTGGGGGGTTGAAGGCCGCGACACTGTTTTGCAAAGATGTCATCCTTGATTCAAGCAAACCAACACATACAGCATACATGTCAACACACAAGCATTCCTGCCCACAATATAGTATCTACAGGCTTAATGAACATAAACACACACAAACAGGCGCTCATGTGCAAATTTACATCATACATATTTATATTTATATTTTTATGTATGCAAATGCAGACTCACACACATACATCTACAGAAACACACACACACACACCCACACTTTCTTATCTGTAGGACATTTTTGCTTGTGGTAAAATGACCCTGTTGTCATTCATCTTTACATCTCTTCCCTTGAGGTTGGACTGAAGAGAGGAAGAGAGAGTGAAAGATGAGGAGAGAGAGAGAGAAAGAGAGAGAGAGAGAGCATAAGAGGAGAAAAAAGAAAGTGCCTAAGACTGCAAATCCGTACAAAGGCGAGCATTGATTGGGATGGGGAATTAATGAAGCCTCGGCCGGATATGACAGTACAGTGTCAGACGGTGAAAGTTATGCAGGCCTTTGGGCTTTGGCAGCCATTAGCTTACAGATAGTGGTGTGGTGAGATGAAAAAAAGAAGCAGGACAGTTAAAAAGGCTGCATAAAAAAAAAAAAAAGAGCCAATTTTCCTGTGCAACGTAGGCGCATCTGTAGTATAGCTGTCGCTCTTAATGGCAGTTTTCACTCAAAGCTGTTCGGAGTCGGCCTTATCTCAAACAAACGCTCTGCATTGTCGTTTCATTTCTGATGAGTCATGGTTGTAATAAATCAAGTGTGCTGATTTCTCCAGATAAGAGTGTGTGTTTCAGGCAAATGTTCTTTAATTGTGGTGATTAAAAAGAGATTAAATGTTACCATTATTTCGGCACCATATAATTTGACTTACTGTATACGCATCCAGTTAGATAGTGGCATAGGAAGGTTTGGAAATGCCAAAAAAGAAATATCGTATTAGGAAATAAAGTGAAATACAAGACATCTGTTGTTTTGCCATGATCATTAAACTATTAGAGAAAAACATAGTAAATGATGATAGGTTAGCCACGTTAAAATCAAATCACAACAGAGAGAAACAAAGGGAACAGATGTATTATTAAAACTGTCCGCTGCAGGGACACTAATATTGACTGTAGTCGCGTTGGTGATGGACTGTCGCAGTTTTAAAGGATGGACCGAGCTGCAGGAAGCTGCACAAACACACAGTTGGCAGAATTCTCAGAAAGTGTTGACAGCTAAAATATTTAGTGCTGGCAAACTAGCAGTAAGGATAAGCTAATGCTAATATACATCTGCAAGGTAAACAGCTAAAATGACTAAAGGGCAACTAGTGACTGTGTTAAAACAGCCGTTATTGAGAGGATGGATTCTTTTGGAGTGCTTAATGTACTGAAGGCAAACATTTTGCCAGTTTGCCAGCGTCCATAAAAAGTTAGAGCTAAAGAAGACCGTCATTTCCAGAGTCTTGGCACTGTCTTCTGTTTGTACAGCCTCCTGCAGCACAATTCATTCCTTAAAACGCAGACATCAATCATGACAAATGTAACTAAATGTAGTGTCCAATAATATTAGTGAGGAGGGAGTTTCAATAATTTTGTTTAATTTGTTTTAATCACTGGTGATCAGTTCTGTGCTGGCCTGGTCACCGAGGATGAGCCGACACGGACTCACACAGGAGGCGTTACACGCAGCAGAACGGCAGCGCGCGGTTTAAGCTGCGTCCTTTGCCGGGCGAAACTCACACCGGACGCGTGTCAGCCGCGGAACGGCAGCGGACGAGCCGGCCGTATTCACGCAGAGATCACGAGATCACGCAGAGAATCCTGGACATACGCGAGACCACCGCGATAAACAGTGTATATAGAAAACAACAAAAACAACACTGACTTTGCTTCTCCGACGTGGAGGAGATTATAAAAAGCATCTGTTGTGTCATAAATTATTGTGTGTTGTTCCACTTCAACAATTAGTCTCTCATCGTTAAGTTGAGACCCTTTGATCGATCTTTGATCACCTGGTGCCACGGTCATACATAACGTTGAGTGAAGTTGGAAAAAGCTACATGAACTGCGTATTGTGTTTTATTTTAAGAAAGGGGAAGTTTATTACGTTGATTCTGTGTCGGATTTCCGTTCTGGTGCGCAGTGCTCGTTGAAATTACGAGGTTTAGCAGCGCTCCGGCAAAATAGAAATGCTACGAAAACTCGCACGTGGCAGGAGAGCCGCTTATCTTCGTGACGCTTCTGGAACGTCGCCCTGTTGCTTTGAACTAGCTGGCGCTTTGCACGTGAACTGCGCGGTGCTGCGGGTAACTCCCTCCGGTGTGAGTTGGCCTTTTACTGATTGAACATGTTTAACATGGCAGCCATCAGCCCGACCCATGGTAAACCCAAGGTTTTTTAGACAGCTGCTTGATTTTTATTACTTTGGTATTAGTGACGTATCTCCAATAAAAAAAACAACATTTAACACCACTTGATGAAAACTATGCTTGGCAGGTCCAGCCCTCTGCGGCTGCATGAAATGGCAGTATAATCTTGACTTGGTATTTTTGGAACCTCAACTATATGAAACATGGATTCCTATCCTGATGTCGCCAATAGGTTTTCTTAATAGATTGTAAAGCACGGTGTGGTGGCATTGGCTGCTGCCACCATGGCATCTCCACCTCTGCCGGCCTCTGACTAAACTAGAATGGACAAAGTCGTGAATCCTTGGTGACCTGAGACGGGCCACAAACAAGCCCACATGTAATGCACACCTACCTGTAAACAGCTATGCTGTTTATGCATAACTTTAAGCCGTAATATTATTTTAACAGGTGAGTTCAATAAACAATTCAGACTCAGTACCAGTTGTCACGAATGGTGAAATTAGCTATAGAGACCAAAACTGGCATGTAAACATTCTGCTGTGAATTGGATATTTTAATATGGAACTTATGGAGACTGACTTGTTCCATGGACAAGTGGCCTTTCAAGGAACTGCAATTTCTTTGGCCACTGAGGTTGCCGCTTGTTTTGGACCAGCCAGACTCAAAACTGTGAACGTGACTAAAACCGTAATTTTAATTCTGACATAAACCACTGCATAAATGTCATACTCCACTCGGTCACTCTGTTGAATCTCTTTTTATAGTAAATTGTGAATTGATTTTCATTGGCGTGGAAAAAAAGTCAGTCACAATGAAAAACAATGAAATAGAGTTATAGAGAAAGAAAACCAAATAATTGTTAATTAAGTTTTTCTTTAACACCACACACCAACAATGTGGAGCCATCTGGGCAAAAAAAGCCGATCACATGTCAGTGGACACTGATATTTTGAATAGTCTTTGAATGGACTGCATTGGTGTTTGATCTGTGTTAAAACGCCATTATTGAAGGCAAGAAGAAAAACATTAATATAAACAGTGATCCTTACTTTTGATTTTGTAATTCATCCTGTATTTCACATCATCCTTGAATTATTTTTATTAGACATCTGAAATCTTCCATGTGTGCGCCAAAAGTGTGAACATTCTTGCGATGGAGCCTGTTGTGTGTTTTGCACGCCCTGCATATGGGTTTGCCTTTATCTTTGCTTGTCATACAGTTACTAGCCAGAAGATAAATAATAGCACAAAGCCTCGACAGCACGCATCCGGCGCACATTAACACATAGATCTGAAGTGACAAGTGTTGAGGGCAGATTCATTCCAAACACACGGGTGTGACAGTCAGCGGGGCTTGTTGGAGATTCACTAACAGACTCAAAAGTTAGAAGAACAAAGCTCCCCGGATGGTTTTGATTTTGTTGTGATATTAATGCCAATATTTCTTAATGGCCTCTTTTGTGTTTACACATCTGAGCTGTGAAAAAAAACAGTGCTGCAATAACAGTTCAGAAATTCACATTCAGCTTCAGACCAGAAGAGCAGCATTTTGGACATTTTGAAACACTTTGGAGTTTAACAAACAAATACTGAGGAACATGCTGGGGAATCAAGGTTTTTTTGGCTCTTTTATTCTCAAGGGCTGCGAAGTTGAGCCAATGATGAAGTCTCATTTTCTCTCCAACATGAAGGCAGGCGATCCAGCCAGTCAATCATCAATTTCAGGTAATATCGCGCGCGCTTTATCACTGGAGAATCTCTGCTATAGTTAAACTCAGGAACAATTTAAAGGGAGTTTGCGAACAGCCTAATCTTGGTCGAGATGGAAAAATGTCAATTCATTCATGTCAAGGAAATATATGACACCTGAGATTCCTCCCCGGAGAAGGATGAGGGACTGGACATGCATTTTCAACACACACACACACACACACACACACACACCACCAGAACACACACACACACAACGATCTTTTTGCACACAACACAAAACCTTTTTCAAGCCTTGATGGCAGCTTATTGAGGAAAAGGTGGCAGCATGATTATCTGGAGTTATTCCTGTCTGACCTGGATTCGAGGGTTTATTAGGTGAAGT